>NC_053024.1:129830358-129859485 GCF_003073215.2 Triticum urartu | reverse complement strand
GCACGAAAAATAGAGGGTTTGAACCTTGCGGCCCAGCACGAGAAAACCAATCTCGACGAAGGTACTCACGTGCAAAACAATTTCCACAAGAGAAACAGCAACACAGAGGTTTTCTAAAGATCCCTCCAAAACATGATACGGGTGTCTACCCTGAAAAACACATCGTGTCTATTTCATATAAAAATAACCTCCCATTACATTGACGCAATTGGCTTTATATATAGCCTGCACAAACACCTACGGTACATGATCTCAAAGAAAAAATAGTAACCGACCAACACCTCACGTATGTAACCAGGACAATAAACTAGCACACGTAAAAACTCTTTTCTAATTAAACTACCTTTTAAACCTCGGCTGACCCTAAACTTACAACCGAATAATAATGGTGGTGGACCCCAGCCCATGTCTTTTAATGACATGAAATCACGTACTAACTTCCAACTCTTTCCACGTTGAGCACTTTTCTCTTTACGTGGAGGCGGCAAAAACAGAAATAAATATCTGCCTTTTATCTTCTTGATGGATCCCAACAAATCAGCCAATATGTCTCCTGTTTTATTATCTCTGATCAAAGTACGTAACTTGCATGCAAATTCATGAGCAATCCATGGCCGATCTATTTCCTTCAAAAGATAAAAGCAAACTCCCTTTGTACTGTGCGTGCATGTACTAGTTTGTTTTAGCATGGACCCAATGATGCACCCGGTCAGCTCTAGGTTTGCTCCTCTAGTTGACTCATGTGTAATTTCCTGATTGGCCAATGTAATTGTCATTTGGCTGAACTTGCTCTGATTGTTGCACCATGTTGCATGCACGCATGTAACGGCGACTTGCTCATCAGCGTCTTCGTATTTCTGCTGTATCCAGGTTGAAACATATACATCACCCTCTAAGACTACTACTGGCGCGACGACAACTGGGTCCTGAATATTAGCTTGTGTGCCATCATTGTTGTCGGTACACTTAGAACCGGTCGTATCATCCTCCTCCCCTTGAAACAAAACCGTCCTCGGTTTTGAGGCGATCTCTTGAACAATATTTTGATTTGCAGATTGAACGACAACCGTGACAATTTCAGCAGCTTCGACCCTTTTATTGTCTACTTCTTTCTGCTTATTAATCTTTTCAAGATGTTCTTTCCTCCAAGCAATAAAACGGTCGTCTCCCATGGACACGAGGTCGTACTTCTTTCCCTTCTTGAGGGTATATGTGTGTGTTAGACAATCAAACATAACATCATGCTCTCTGTACCATGGCTCGCCCAACAATAAGTGACACGAAATCATCGGTGCCGAAATCACGTCGCACAAGACCTCACAAAAATATTTCCCCAAAAAAAATGGTACCTTGGTCTGGTGCGTGACAGTGAGCTCTTCATAACCCCAACAAAACGAGTATGGTTGTGGATGTGGTGTCATTGATAGCTCCAACTTCTCCACCATCTCGATGCTTGCGGCGTTGGTCAAACTCATGTGATCGATCGTCATGGCACACGATCTCTCTCTCACCACCACACGGGTGTGAAAAAGCCCGGCCCAGCGGCCTTCCTCCTCCAACTGAAATCCATAGCTTAACTTACTAAATGATGATGCGCTCGTCACCTTCTCCATAGTGTCGTGAACAACCTTGCTCTGAATACCACCTGATGTAGACCGAACCCCGTTGGCGAGATCCGGTCTGTTGTTGCGTCCCGACCTTTCACGACACTCCACCTTCAGCAGCAGTAGCCTCTCACCCATGCACGCGATATGCACGAAAAATAGAGGGTTTGAACCTTGCGGCCCAGCACGAGAAAACCAATCTCGACGAAGGTACTCACGTGCAAAACAATTTCCACGAAGAGAAATTGCAACACAGAGGTTTTCTAAAGTCCTCCAAACTGTACGGGTGTCTACCCTGAAAAACACATCGTGTCTATTTCATATAAAAATAACCTCCAACTCTTTCCACGTTGAGCACTTTCCTCTTTACGTGGAGGCGGCAAAAACAGAAATAAATATCTGCCTTTTATCTTCTTGATGGATCCCAACAAATCAGCCAATATGTCTCCTGTTTTATTATCTCTGATCAAAGTACGTAACTTGCATGCAAATTCATGAGCAATCCTTGGCCGATCTATTTCCTCCAAAAGATAAAAGCAAACTCCCTTTGTACTGTGCGTGCATGTACTAGTTTGTTTTAGCATGGACCCAATGATGCACCCGGTCAGCTCTAGGTTTGCTCCTCTAGTTGACTCATGTGTAATTTCCTGATTGGCCAATAGCAAACTCCCTCTGTACTGTGCGTGCATGTACTAGTTTGTTTTAGCATGGACCCAATGATGCACCCGGTCAGCTCTAGGTTGCTCCTCTAATTGACTCATGTGTTAATTTCCTGATGGCCAATGTAATTGTCATTTGTCTGAACTTGCTCTGATCGTTGCACCATGTTGCATGCACGCATGTAACGGCGACTTGCTCATCAGCGTCTTCGTATTTCTGCTGTATCCAGGTTGAAACATATACATCACCCTCTGAGACTACTACTGGCGCGACGACAACTGGATCCTGAATATTAGCTTGTGTGCCATCATTGTTGTCGGTACACTTAGAACCGGTCGTATCATCAGCCTCGTCCGTTTGGCATTACTGCTCCAGCCACTAGTGGAGACCTGCAGGAGCTGATCGAGAAAGGAGAATCCATGACAGAACTCCTCCGACAACACCTCCAGAAAGCTCAGCAGCGCATGAAGAAACAGGCAGACAAACATGTTTCGCAGCTGTGGCATACAAGCTTGATTTTCCAGCCAGTTCCCGAATCCATAACGTGCTTCATGTTTCGCAGCTGAAGAAACAAGTGCCGCCCAAGATGACCAGCGAGCCAGACGTCTCCATGGTCGCTCCAAGATCGTTGTGTCCTCTCCGTCCTGAGGCGGTGGTGCAAAAGCAGCTCTTCCAGCGCGGTGGCAAGTTGAAACCTCGCCTCAAGGTGCGCTGGGCGGGCCGAAGTGAAGATTAGGATACCTGGGAGGAAGCCTTTGTTCTGCATCAACAGTTTCCTACTCACCCGGCTTGGGGTAAGCCGCGCCGCAAGGGGTGGGGAATGTCATGTGGTGGCCCAACCCGGGGAGAAGGCCCAAGGCCTCAAGACGCAGTCGCCAGCTCGATCGAGCCTGGCGGGCCCAACAAGTCCAGCAGACGACGACCAGCAGCAAGGAGGGGAAATAAGGAGGTGGAGCACGGGCAGGAGGAGGGGCGGAGAATTAGCACATGCTGAACTTCCCTTTCCTTCTTCCCCAATCCTTCCTCCTGTATCCAGAATTGTAATCAAAGGAGGTCCAAAATCCTAGCGAGGGCATAACAACGTTGTACCAGCATCAGACTCAAAGTCTTTGTGCACGCAAAGGCAATACTCCTGTCAATTATATACTCCTATATTCGCAAAAATAAAAAAAATACTTGTAGTATAAGGGATGATGGAGTATCTACCTCATCGGGGCATCGGCGCCTGCGAGTGCGCTCAGCACCATCCATTTAGTGCCCGCTTCCTGCCGATGATTCTCTGGCGCACTCTGCACCGTCCGCACCCAACCAATTTCTTTGGGAGTCCATGATGCATGGGCCAAGGGCGCCCGTGGGGACACCTTTTTGCGATGGTATTCGCGGCATGCGCATGTGCCGATGATTCTCGTGCGCTGCTCCACGTGTGTAGTGTAAAAAATGATCACGAATTTAGAAATATTTCATGATTTCTACGAAATTGGTCGTGAATTTAAGAAATGTTCATGATTCTAAAAATGTTCAAGATTTCGAGAAAACTGTTTCATGAATTTGAAAACATGTTCATGATTTTAAAAAATGTTTACGTTTGCAAAAAATGATCGTGTATTTTAAAAAATGTTCACAATTTCAAAAAATATTCATGATTTAAGATATTGTTGATGAATTTGTAAAAACAAAACCATGCCTTTAAAAATGTTCATCATTTCATAAAAACTTTGCGACTTTGGAAAATATTCACGAATTTAAAAGATTTTGAAAATTTAGAAAAACAAGAATAAAAACCAAAACAAACAAACGGAAAAGAAATGAAACAAGAAAAATCCAGTTCAGGGAGGGTTGGCCCGGCTCGCTACCTCGGTTCCCAGCAACCTACGCGTTATATAGGAACCACGTGAGCAGGAGCACATGGGCTAGCACATGTAGCGAGCGCTCGGTCGCTTCTCGCCCCGTCTGGTCGCTGGCTCGGGGACTTCCTATATGGCGCGTGGGGCCAAATCCTATTCGGCGCCCGCTGCGCCCGATACAGGTGTTTCTACTAACTGGCGCATACCCCCTCGTCATATTGGGCCGGCCCAGTTTTGACAATTTTTCGGTTTTCAAAACTGCAAAAACACATGTAGCGAGCGCTCGGTCGCTTCTCGCCCCGTCTGGTCGCTGGCTCGGGGGCTTCCTATAAGGCGCGTGGGGCCAAATCCTATTCGGCGCCCGCTGCGCCCGATACAGGTGTTTCTACTAACTGGCGCATACCCCCTCGTCATATTGGGCCGGCCCAGTTTTGACAATTTTTCGGTTTTCAAAACTGCAAAAACATCGCGAGCACTGGGTTTCGAACCGCGACGGGGGACTTGAAGATACGACACGACAACCACCTGGCCACTTTCACTCGGTGAGGTTAGGTACATGTTTTCCTTTCTTTTCTACGTCTTCTTCTTTTCTTTTTTTCTCTCTTTTTTCAAATTCGCAAAACTTTCTTTCTTTATGACTTTCCTTCTGCAAAATCGATGAACATTTTTCCGAATTTTGATGAATTTTTTTGACAAATTTGATGAACCTTTTAAAAAATTTGATGAACTTTTTCCAAATTTGATGAACTTTTTTTTTCAAATTTGATGAACTTTTTCAAATTCGTTGACCTTTTTTCCTATTTAAATGTTTTTTTAAAATTCGATAAACTATTTTCAAATTTAATGAACTTTTTTTCAAATTAGATGAACTTTTTTCAAATTCGATGAACTTTTTGCTAAGAACAGAAGTACATACTGTAGCAAACCAGTTAGTTTTTTCCCTAATAAAAATAGCACATACTATAGTATTTTGTTTTGAGCGAAGAAAAGAAACAATTGATCGAGCAGGAAGCCAGCGATCGAACAGACTACTAGCTTGCGAGCGGCGGGCAGCCTGCGAGCGTTGTTGGGCCAGGCCCATGCAAGCGACGCACTGGGCGCCGGTTTCGCTAACGAGCGCAGAAGGCGCCAACGAGGAGAACTCCGCCGTTTAGGAAATGCCCGCGCGTGGGGCGCCCCCCACTCGCGCGGTAGCCCGCACCACTGCGCCCCCGCGCGCCCACTTGGGCTGGCCCATGCGCTGGGCGGGCGCCCCTCTGTTTTTCGTTTTTGTTTGTTTTACTTTTCCCTTTTTATGTTCTGTTTTCTGTTTATGTTTATTCTATATTAAAATAATTCGGTATTATATCTAAAATTCAAAATATTGTGAATTGTCATAAGAAAAGTTCTTGAATTCAAAAATATTTGTGATTCAAAAGAATGAACTTCTTTTTATTTTGATGAACATTTATTAATAATGATGAATATTTTTTACATTTCATGATTTTTTATTTACTTTCAAGAATATTTTTTGAAAATGATGAACAAAATTTTAGTTTAATGAGCATTCTTTTTAGGTCGGTGAACATTTTTTGCATTTTGGTGAACATTTTATAAATCCAATGAACAAAAAAGTTGAACCCAATGAACATTTATTGAAAATAATGATTTTTTTACATTTAATGGACATTTTCCTAAATCAGTGAACAATTTTGAATATTGGTGAATTTTTTTAATCTGGTGAACAAAAATGTTGAATTCGATGAAAATGATGATAAAAAATATTCATGATTACAGAAAAATGCTCTGGAATTCAAAAACTGTTCACGAATTTGTAAAAAAATGTTCATAATTAAAAAAAATCACGATTCAGAAAAATGTTCGCTAATTAGAAAAATGTTCACGAATTTGGAAAAAATGTACATGATTGAAAATAATGTTCGCTAATCCTGAAAATGTTCATGAATTTGGACAAAAGGTTCACAATTCAAAACAAATGTGCGCTAATTCTAAAAATGTTCACGACTTTGAAAGTGGTTCACAATTCAAAAAAGGTTCACAATTCAAAACAAATGTGCGCTAATTCTAAAAGTGGTTTTGAAACAAATTCTTTAATTTTAAAATGTTCTTTATTTTAAAAAAATGTTCATGAGTAGACAAACAAGTTCATGACTTAAAAGAATGTTTGCATATTTCTAAAAAATATTCGTGAGTTTTCAAAAAAATGTTCACGATTTAAGAGTAAAGTGAGTTTTCGCAAATTTAGGAAAATGTTGACGATTTCAATAAAATGTTCGTCAGTTTTAAAAAATGTGCACGGTTTCAAAAAAAATGTTCATGATTTAAGAGTAACGAATTAGTAAAATAAAACCATGATTTTGAAAAAAAAGTACATCATTCCAAAAAAAATATTTTACAAACAAATCGTGAATTAATCGAATTTTCGGAACTGAAAAAACAACAATAAAAACGAAAACATAAAAGTAAAGAAAAAATGAAAAGAAAAAAGAAAAATAAAAAGAAAAAGAAAAACCGAAAAACCCGGTTCAGGGAGAACCTTCCCAAACCCGGTTAGGGTGAAACCCCGAAATGGGCCCGTCGATAGAACAGCCGCGCGCGCGGTACGCCCTATATAGAACCCGCGCTGGCTCCAGCCCTGTTTGACCGGTCGCGGTTTACCAGTTTGATTGGTCAACCTTTGATTTAAAAAACAAAAAATACGTAAAAATTCGTATTTTTCTGATAAAAAACGAGAATGAAAAAATGTTCAAGTATTTTGAAAAAAGTTCATTCAATTTTTTTTAGAAAAAGTTCATGAAACTTTAAAAAAATACCGATTATGAAAGTCCATTGATTTTGAAAATAATCTCATCAAATTTTCATTGATTTTGAAAACAGTTCGCGCGCGCGGTACGCCCTATATAGAACCCGCGCTGGCTCGAGCCCTGTTTGACCGGTCGCGGTTTACCAGTTTGATTGGTCAACCTTTGATTTAAAAAACAAAAAATACGTAAAAATTCGTATTTTTCTGATAAAAAACGAGAATGAAAAAATGTTCAAGTATTTTGAAAAAAGTTCATTCAATTTTTTTTAGAAAAAGTTCATGAAACTTTAAAAAAATACCGATTATGAAAGTCCATTGATTTTGAAAATAATCTCATCAAATTTTCATTGATTTTGAAAACAGTTCACAAATTTGAAATAACTTCATCAAATTTGAAAATAGTTCATCAAATTTGAAAACACTTCAATGATTATTTAAAAAAACTCAATATTTTAATGAGTTCATCAATTTTGAAAAAGTTCATCACATTTGAAAAACAGTTCATCATTTAAAAAAAGTTCATTGATTTTGAAAGAAAATTCATTCGATTGATCAAAAGAAAGTAGAAAAAGAATAAAAATAAAACAGAATGTTTCTGAATTAAAAAAAAAGAAAAAGACATAAGAAGAAAAGGGTGAAGAAGAAGTAATTGAGCACGTGAGGTGAGGACGGTGGGATGGTTAGCGCAAGGTATGAACGGCCAGGAGGTCGCTTGTTTAAATACCGCAGGATGCGCTTGCATTTTTTGATGTTTCACAACAGAGAAAAAAGGGAAGGCCAGCACGTCATGCACTAAATAGGGGCACTCCATGTGAGAGATAGATAGACAAGGTGCATCTATGTACTACCATGTCTGGCCTGCAGGAAGCTGGTACTCGGCCAGCCTAGTAACCATATGTCACGTCTTGTTAACATCACGGTGATGTCACAAGTTTTATTTTTCTCCCTGCCTTTTTTCGTCAAATTTTTGTTTTCGCTTATATATTTATTTATTTACAAAAATGGTTTATATAAATTATTGAAAAACATTTCTCATGCATTTGAAAAATATTAAATCTGTTCGACGAAAATGTTTTGTGAGAATGAAAAAATGGCATGCCTTTAAAAAACAGGAAATGACATTTCAAAATCCTTATGCAATCTAGAAAAAATGTTGTTAATTTAAAAGAAAATGTGCCTACATTAAAAAAACTTTATGTTACATTATAGAAAATATCTATGATTTTCAAAATGTAATCTTGATATTTCGAAAAATGTTTGCATAGTTCAAAAACTGTTTATTATCATTCAACAAATGTGCCAACCTGTATTTGAATTTGAAAAAAAATGTTAAAACATATTTTTGTAAAATTACTAAAGCCTATATTTTTAGAATGTTAATCATGCATTTGAAAGCAAATGTAAAATATATTTTTCTGAAATTACGGAAGCCTATATTTTTAAAACATGAATAAAAATATTTTGAATGTATACAAAAAATGTGCAACCTGTATGAAAAAAAGTAGACACTAAAACATATATCAAAACTACTAATCATGTATCTAAAAAATGTTGCTGATGTATACAAAAAACTAAATCATACATGATAAGAATTATACATCAAAACATATATTTGAAAAATAAATATAAATTTGTATTAAAAAGAGGCGAAAAAAGAAAAAAAAGAAAATAAGAGAAAAAGAGAAAGGGGGCACGCTACTATCCTTTTACGATACTTATGCTTCAAATTAACACCATGTTTTTCATATAGAGAGTCTTCATGATTCGTCACTTTCGCTACTATCCTTTTACCATACTTATGCTTCAAATTAACACCATGTTTTTCATATAGAGAATCTTCATGATTCGTCACTTTCATATACTGGTGGGATCTTTATATTATAGAACTTGGCTTGTATATTACGATGACGAGCTTCCTTAAATGCTCGAGGGCTTCATGAGCAAACAAGTTGGATGCACACCCACTTGGCTGCATTAGAAGAGACTTATATCTCTGATGCATCCGTTGTATGGCAATCCCCACTCCTCACATCAATATCGATTGTAAAGCCTTTCCATTGCATAACAATCAGCCACATTGATGTGACACTTTTTTATACTTTTTTCTTCCCTTATGAACCCCTATCATCATTCTCTTTGCAATCCAAAGTGCTAAGTCCTTGACTCGCGCTCAAGTTTTGTATAAATGTTGAAAAAGCTGAAGTGAGAAAAAGTATCATTTGATTACTTGGCTTGTCATCAGGGTAGTTCATGATTAATATCTTTGTGCTAGGAAGACTAAGCATGCTAAGCTATATGATTTTGTAGGGATAGCGTTCTTCAGCATCTTTATTTTGAAGGGCGTGATTTTTTGTTAGTATGTCTGAGTATTTATGTGTTTATATAAAATGATAGACTATTTCCTTGAATCACTCGTATCCTAATATTCATGTCATGATTAGATTATTTTACCAATATTATGTTAGTTAGCATTCCACATCAAAAATTATATTTTTGTCATTTACTTACTCGAGGACGAGTAAGATTAAGCTTGGGATGCTGATATGCCTCCGTCGTATCTATATTTTTTTATTGTTTCATGCCAATATTTTACTACTTCCATATACTTTTGGCAGCAGTTTATATAATTTTCTTGAACTAACATATTGATTCAGTGACCAGTGCCAGTTCATGTTTGTTCATGTTTTTTGTTTCACAGAAAATCTATATCAAACGAAGTCCAAACACGATAAAATTTTATGGAGATTTTTATAGAACGTATGTGATTTTTGGGAAAAAGAACACAAGATGGTGCCCGAGGGCCTCACAAGACAACATGGCGCGCCCTACCCCCCAAGCGCGCCTTGATGCCTTGTGGTCACCTCGTAGGTTTGTTGGAGCCCTTCTTTTGCCGCAAGAAAGATAATTTCCGAAGAAACCCCCCCTCAAAATTTCAGCCTTATCGGAGTTATTTTGATTGCATGTGATGTTTATCCTTTTATGCATCTTATTTTGCTTAGTACGGCGGTAGAATTATAAGATGATCCCTCACTAAAATTTCAAGGTATAAGTGTTCTCCCTGAGTATGCACCATTGCGACAGTTTGTCGTGTCGAGACACCATGTGATGATCGGGTGTGATAAGCTCTACGTTCACATACAACGGGTGCAAGACAGTTTTGCACATGTGGAATACTCAGGTTAAACTTGACGATCCTAGCATGTACATACATGGCCTCGGAACACTGGAGACCGAAAGGTCGAACGTGAATCATATAGTAGATATGATCAACATAGAGATGTTCACCATTGAAAACTACTCCATCTCACGTGATGATCGGACATGGTTTAGTTGATATGGATCACGTGATCATTTAGATGACTAGAGGGATGTCTATCTAAGTGGGAGTTCTTAAGTAATATGATTAATTGAACTTTAATTTATCATGAACTTAGTCCTGATAGTATTTGCAAATTATGTTGTAGATCAATAGCTCGCGTTATAGCTCCCCATTTATTTTTGATATGTTCCTAGAGAAAAATAAGTTGAAAGATGATAGTAGCAATGATGAGGAGTAGGTCCGTGATCTGAGGATTATCCTCATTGCTGCACAGAAGAATTATGGTCTTGATGCGCCGCTAGGTGATGAACCTATTGCAGGAGCAGATGTAGACGTTATGAACGTTTGGCAAGCTCGGTATGATGACTACTTGATAGTTTAGTGCACCATACTTTACGGCTTAGAACTGGGACTTTAAAAACATTTTGAACGCTATAGAGCATATAAGATGTTCCAAGAGTTGAAAATTAGTATTTCAGACTCATGCACGTGTCGAGAGGTATGAGACCTCTGACAGTACTTTGCCTACAAGATGGAGGAGAATAGCTCAACCAGTGAGCATGTGCTCAGATTGTCTGGGTACTACAATTGCTTGAATCAACTGGGAGTTAATCTTCCAGATAAGATAGTGATTGACAAAGTTCTCTAGTCACTATCACCATGTTACTAGAACTTCGTGATGAACTATAATATGCAAGGGATGAACAAGACAATTCCCGAGCTCTTCGCAATGCTAAAGGTTGCGGAGGTAGAAATCAAGAAAGAGCATCAAGTGTTGATGGTTAACAAGACCACTAGTTTCAAGAAAAAGGGCAAATTGAATAAAGGGGAACTTCAAGAAGAATAGCAAGCAAGTTGCTGCTCCCGGGAAGAAGCCCAAGTCTGGACCTAAGCCTGAAACTGAGTGCTTCTACTTCAAAGGAAATGGTCACTGGAAGCAAAACCGCCCCAAACATTTGGCGGCTAAGAAGGATGGCAAAGTGAATGAAGGTATATTTGATATACATATTATTGATGTGTACTTTACTAGTGTTCATAGTAACCCCTAGGTATTTGATACCGGTTCAGTTGCTAAGATTAGTAACTCGAAACAGGAGTTACAAAATGAACAGAGACTAGTTGAGGGCAAAGTGACGATGTGTGTTGGAAGAAATTCCAAGGTTGATAAGATCACCATCGCATAATACCTCTACCTTCGGAATTAGTGTTGAACCTAAATAAATGTTATTTGGTGTTTGCGTTGAGCATGAATATGGTTGGATCATGTTTATTGCAATACGGTTATTCATTTAAGTCAGAGTTGTTCTGTTTACATGAATAATACCTTCTATGGTCATACACCCAGTATAAATGGTTTATTGAATCTTTATTGTAGTGATACACATATTCATAATATTGAAGCCAAAAGATGCAAAGTTAATAATGATAGTGCAACTTATTTGTGGCACTGCCGTTTAGGTCATATTGGTGTAAAGTGCATGAAGAAACTCCATGCTGATTGGCTTTTGGAATCACTTGATTATGAATCACTTGATGCTTGCGAGCCATGCCTCATGGGCAAGATGACTAAGACTCCGTTGTCCGAAACAAAGGAGCGAGCAACTGACTTACTGGAAATAATACATACTGATGTATGCGGTCCGATGAGTGTCGAGGCTCGCGTCAGGTATCGTTATTTTCTGACCTTCACAGATGATTTGAGAAGATATGGGTATATCTACTTAATGAAACATAAGTCTGAAACATTGGAAAAAGTTCGAAGAATTTCAGAGTGAAGTGGAAAATCATCGTAACAAGAAAATAAAGTTTCTACAATCTGATCGCGGAGGCGAATATTTGAGTTACGAGTTTTGGTCTTCATTTGAAACAATGTGGAATAGTTTCACAACTCACGCCACCTGGAACACCACAGCGTAATGGTGTGTCCGAACGTCGTAACCGTACTTTATTAGATATCGTGCGATCTATGATGTCTCTTACCGATTTACCACTATCGTTTTGGGGTTATGCATTAGAGACAGCTGCATTCACGTTTAATAGGGCACCGTCTAAATCCGTTGAGACGACACCGTATGAACTATGGTTTGGCAAGAAACCAAAGATGTCGTTTCTTAAGTGCGTCTTCATAGGATACCCCAAAGAAACTATTGGGTATACCTTCTATCACAGATCCGAAGGCAAGATCTTTGTTGCTAGTAATGGATCCTTTCTAGAGAAGAAGTTTCTCTCAAAAGAAGTGAGTGGGAGGAAAGTAGAACTTGATGAGGTAATTGTACCTTCTCCTAAATTGGAAAGTAGTTCCAGTGATTCCTACACCAATTAGTGAGGAAGCTAATGATGATGATCATGAAACTTTAGATCAAGCTACTACCGAACCTCGTAGGTCAACCAGAGTACGGTCAGCACCAGAGTGGTACGGTAATCCTGTTATGGAAGTCATGTTACTAGACCATGACGAACCTATGAACTATGAGGGAGCGATTATGAGGCCAGATTTCGCGAAATGGCTTGAGGCCATGAAATCTGAGATGGGATCCATGTATGAGAACAAAGTATGGACTTTGATTGACTTGCCCGATGATCGGTGAGCCATTGAGAATAAATGGATCTTCAAGAGGAAGACAGACACTGATAGTAGTGTTACTATCTACAAAGCTCGAATTGTCGCAAAAGGTTTTCAACAAGTTCAAGGTGTTGACTACGATGAGATTTTCTCACTCATAGTGATGCTTAAGTTTGTCCGAATCATGTTAGCAATTGGCGCATTTTATGATTATGAAATTTGGCAAATGGATGTCAAAACTGCATTCCTTAATGGATTTCCTAAAGAAGAGTTGTATATGATGCAATCAGAAGGTTTTGTTGATCCTAAAGGTGCTAACAAAGTGTGCAAACTCTAGCGATCCATTTATAGACTGGTGCAAGCCTCTCGGAGTTGGAATATACGCTTTGGTAGTGTGATCAAAGCATATGGTTTTATACAGACTTTTGGAGAAACCTGTATTTACAAGAAAGTGAGTGGGAGCACTACAACCTTTCTGATAAGTATATGTGAATGACATATTGTTGATCGAAAATGACATAGAATTATTTGGAAAGCATAAAGGAGTGTTTGAAATGAGTTTTTCAAAGAAAGACCTCGGTGAAGCTGCTTACATATTGAGCATCAAGATCTATAGAGATAGATCAAGACGCTTGATAAGATTTTTCAATGAGAACATACCTTGACAAGATTTTGAAGTAGTTCAAAATGGAACAGTAAAAGGACTTCTTGCCTGTGTTGCAAGGTGTGAAGTTGAGTAAGACTCAAAACCCGGCCACGACAGAAAATAGAAAGAGAATGAAAGTCATTCCCTATGCCTCGGTCATAGGTTCTATAAAATATGCTATGCTGTGTACCAGACCTATTGCGTACCTCACCATGAGTTTGGCAAGAGGGTACAATAGTGATCCAGGAGTGGATCACTGGACAGTGGTCAAAATTATCCTTAGTTACCTAAGAGGACTAAGGAAATGTTTCTCGGTTATGGAGTTGATAAAGAGTTCGTCGTAAAAGAGTTACGTCGATGCAAGCTTTAACACTAATCTAGATGACTCCGAGTCTCAATCTGGATATATATTAAAAGTGGGAGCAATTATCTAGAGTAGCTCCATGCAAAGCATTGTAGACACATAAATTTGCAAAATACATACGGCTCTGAATGTGGCAGACCCTTTGACTAAACTTCTCTCACAAGGAAAACATGATCACACCTTAGTACTCTTTAGGTGTTAATCACATGGTGATGTAAACTAGATTATTGACTCTAGTAAACCCTTTGGGTGTTGGTCACATGGTGATGTGAACTATTGGTGTTAAATCACATGGCGATGTGAACTAGATTATTGACTCTAGTGCAAGTGGGAGACTAAAGGAAATATGCCCTAGAGGCAATAATAAAGTTGTTATTTATATTTCCTTATATCATGATAAATGTTTATTATTCATGCTAGAATTGTATTAACCGAAAACTTGATACATGTGTGGATACATAGACAAAACACAGTGTCCCTAGTAAGCCTCTACTAGACTAGCTCGTTAATCAAAGATGGTTAAGTTTCCTAACCATAGACATGTGTTGTCATTTGATAAACGGGTCACATCATTAGGATAATGATGTGATGGCAAGACCCATCCGTTAGCTTAGCATAATGATCGTTAAGTTTTATTGCTATTACTTTCTTCATGACTTATACAAGTTCCTCTGACTATGAGATTATGCAACTCCCGAATATCGGAGGAACACCTTGTTGTTGGGGAACGTAGTAATTTCAAAAAATTTCCTACGCACACGCAGGATCATGGTAATGCATAGGAACGAGAGGGGAGAGTGTTCTACACCCTTGTAGACCGTTCGCGGAAGCGTTATATCAACACGGTTGATGTAGTCGTACGTCTTCACGATCCGACCGATCCAAGTAACGAAAGCACAGCACCTCGGAGTTCTGCACACGTTCGGCTCGGTGATGTCCTCGCCTTCTCGATCCAGCAAGAGGGGCGAAGTAGTAGATGAGTTCCGGCAGCACGACGGCGTGGTGACGGTGTTGGTGAAGAACAATCTCCGTAGGGCTTCGCCTAAGCACTACGAAAACTATGACGGAGGATAAACTAGAGGGGACGGGGTTGCCGGCACACGGCTTGGTGTTTCTTGATGTGTCTTTGGTGCTAGCCCTGCCCCTCTATTTATATGTTGAGCCCTGGGGTCGAAACTTGGAGCAAAAGCCTCCTCAAAGTCGGTTTTGCCCTGAAAGGCAAGAGTCCCACTCGGACTCCAGGACCAAACGCCACAATCCTTGGCGTCTGGCCCAGACGCCATGGGCCTCGGCGTCTGGCCCAGGGCCAGACGCCAGGGTCTCCGGCGTTTGGCCCCCTGGCCTCCGCAAAACTCCTTTTGCACCGACTTATAGCCCCATGGGCCTGACCCCTTGGCCAAACCATATCATCCAATATATGAATCTTTACCTCCGGACCATTCCGGAGCTCCTCGTCATGTCCGTGATCTCATCCGGGACTCCGAACAACATTCGGTCACCAACATACATAACTCATATATACTATATCGTCAATGAACGTTAAGCGTGCGGACCCTACGGGTTCGAGAACTATGTAGACATGACCGAGACACCTCTCTGGTCAATAACCAATAGCGGGACCTGGATGCCCATATTGGCTCCTACATATTCTACGAAGATCTTTATCGGTCAGACCGCATAACAACATACGTTGTTCCCTTTGTCATCGGTATGTTACTTGCCCGAGATTCGATCGTCGGTATCCAATACCTAGTTCAATCTCGTTACCGGCAAGTCTCTTTACTCGTTCTGTAATACATCATCCCGCAACTAACTCATTAGTTGCAATGCTTGCAAGGCTTAAGTGATGTGCATTACCGAGAGGGCCCAGAGATACCTCTCCGACAATCGGAGTGACAAATCCTAATCTCGAAATACGCCAACCCAACAAGTACCTTCGGAGACACCTGTAGAGCACCTTTATAATCACCCAGTTACGTTGTGACGTTTGGTAGCACACAAAGTGTTCCTCCGGTAAACGGGAGTTGCATAATCTCATAGTCATAGGAACATGTATAAGTCATGAAGAAAGCAATAGCAGAATACTAAATGATCGTGTGCTAAGCTAACGGAATGGGTCATGTCAATCACATCATTCTCCTAATGATGTGACCCCGTTAATCAAATGACAACTCATGTCTATGGTTAGGAAACATAACCATCTTTGATCAACGAGCTAGTCAAGTAGAGGCATACTAGTGACAATCTGTTTGTCTATGTATTCACACATGTATTATGTTTCCGGTTAATACAATTCTAGCATGAATAATAAACATTTATCATGATATAAGGAAATAAATAATAACTTTATTATTGCCTCTAGGGCATATTTCCTTCAGTCTCCCACTTGCACTAGAGTCAATAATCTAGTTCACATCGCCATGTGATTTAATACCAATAGTTCACATCACCATGTGATTAACACCCATAGTTCACATCGACATGTGACCAACACCCAAAGGGTTTACTAGAGTCAATAATCTAGTTCACATCGCTATGTGATTAACACCCAAAGAGTACTAAGGTGTGATCATGTTTTGCTTGTGAGAGAAGTTTAGTCAACGGGTCTGCCACATTCAGATCCGTAAGTATTTTGCAAATTTCTATGTCAACAATGCTCTGCATGGAGCTACTCTAGCTAATTGCTCCCACTTTCAATATGTATCCAGATTGAGACTTAGAGTCATCTGGATCAGTGTCAAAACTTGCATCGACGTAACCCTTTACGACGAACCTTTTGTGTCACCTCCATAATCGAGAAACATATCCTTATTCACTAAGGATAATTTTGACCGCTGTCCAGTGATCTACTCCTAGATCACTATTGTACTCCCTTGCCAAACTCAGTGTAGGGTATACAATAGATCTGGTACACAGCATGGCATACTTTATAGAACCTATGGCTGAGGCATAGGGAATGACTTTCATTCTCTTTCTATCTTCTGCCGTGGTCGGGCTTTGAGTCTTACTCAGTTTCACACCTTGTAACACAGGCAAGAACTCTTTCTTTGACTGTTCCATTTTGAACTACTTCAAAATCTTGTCAAGGTATGTACTCATTGAAAAACTTATCAAGCGTCTTGATCTATCTCTATAGATCTTGATGCTCAATATGTAAGCAGCTTCACCGAGGTCTTTCTTTGAAAAACTCCTTTCAAACATTCCTTTATGCTTTGCAGAATAATTCTACATTATCTCCGATCAACAATATGTCATTCACATATACTTATCAGAAATGTTGTAGTGCTCCCACTCACTTTCTTGTAAATACAGGCTTCACCGCAAGTCTGTATAAAACTATATGCTTTGATCAACTTATCAAAGCGTATATTCCAACTCCGAGATGCTTGCACCAGTCCATAGATGGATCGCTGGAGCTTGCATATTTTGTTAGCACCTTTAGGATTGACAAAACCTTCTGGTTGCATCATATACAACTCTTCTTTAATAAATCCATTAAGGAATGCAGTTTTGTTTATCCATTTGCCAGATTTCATAAAATGCGGCAATTGCTAACATGATTCGGACAGACTTAAGCATAGATACGAGTGAGAAACTCATCGTAGTCAACACCTTGAACTTGTCGAAAACCTTTTTGCGACAATTCTAGCTTTGTAGATAGTAACACTACTATCAGCGTCCGTCTTCCTCTTGAAGATCCATTTAATCTCAATGGCTCGCCGATCATTGGGCAAGTCAATCAAATGTCACGCTTTGTTCTCATATATTGATCCCATCTCAGATTTCATGGTCTCAAGACATTTTGCGGAATCTGGGCTCATCATCGCTTCCTCATAGTTCATAGGTTCATCATGGTCTAGTAACATGACTTCCAGAACAGGATTACCGTACCACTCTGGTGCGGAACGTACTCTGGTTTACCTACGGGGTTCGGTAGTAACTTGATCTGAAGTTACATGATTATCATCATTAACTTCCTCACTAATTGGTGTAGTAGTCACAGGAACAGATTTCTGTGATGAACTACTTTCCAATAAGGGAGAAGGTACAATTACCTCATCAAGTTCTACTTTCCTCCCACTCACTTCTTTCAAGAGAAACTCCTTCTCTGGAAAGGATCTATTCTCAGCAACGAATATCTTGCCTTCGGATCTGTGATAGAAGGTGTACCCAATATTTTCTTTTGGGTATCCTATGAAGACGCATTTCTCCGATTTGGGTTTGAGCTTATCAGGTTGAAGCTTTTTCACATAAGCATCGCAACCCCAAACTTTAAGAAACGACAACTTAGGTTTCTTGCCAAGCCACAGTTCATATGGTGTCATCTCAACGGATTTAGATGGTACCCTATTTAACATGAATGCAATTTTCTTTAATGCATAAACCCAAAAACGATAGTGATAAATCGGTAAGAGACATCATATAGATCGCACCATGTCTAATATAGTACGGTTATGACGTTGGGACACACCATTATGCTGTGGTCTTCCAGGTGGCGTGAGCTGTGAAACTATTCCACATCGTTTCAAATGAAGACCAAACTCGTAACTCAAATATTTGTCTCCGCGATCAGATCGTAGAAACTTTATTTTCTTGTTACGATCATTTTCCACTTCACTCTGAAATTCTTTGAACTTTTCAAATGTTTCGGACTTATGTTTCATCAAGTAGATATACCCATATCTGCTCAAATCATCTGTGAAGGTAAGAAAATAACGATACCCGCCGTGAGCCTCAACACTCATCAGGACCGCATACATTAGTATGTATTATTTCTAATAAGTCAATTGCTCGCTCCATTGTCCCGGAGAACAGAGTCTTAGTCATCTTGCCCATGAGGCATGGTTCGCAAGCATCAAGTGATTCATAATCAAGTGATTCCAAAAGTCCAACAGCATGGAGTTTCTTCATGCGCTTTACACCAATATGACCTAAACGGCAGTGCCACAAATAAGTTGCACTATCATTATTAATTTTGGATCTTTTGGTTTCAATATTATGAATATGTGTATCACTACGATCGAGATCCAACGAACCATTTTCATTGGGTGTGTAACCTTATAATAAGGTTTTATTCATGTAAACAGAACAACAATTTATTCTCTTAACTTAAATGAATAAACCGTATTGCCAAATAAACATGATTCAAATTCATATTCATTGCTCAAACGAAAAACACACCAAAATAACTTTATTTAGGTTCAACACTAATCCCGAAAGTATAGGGAGTGTGCGATGATGATCATAATCAATCTTGGAACCACTTCCAACACACATCGTCACTTCACCCTTAACTAGTCTCTGTTCATTCTCAACTCCCGTTTCGAGTTACTACTTCTTAGCAACTGAACCAATATCAAATACTGAGGGGTTGCTATAAACACTAGTAAAGTACACATCAATAACATGTATATCAAATATACCTTTGTTCACTTTGCCATCCTTCTTATCCGCCAAGTATTTGGGGCAGTTCCGCTTCTAGTGACCATTTCCTTTGTAGTAGAAGCACTCAGTTTCAGGCTTGGGTCTAGCTTTGGGCTTCTTCATGGGAGTGAAAAATTGCTTGCCATTCTTCTTGAAGTTCCCTTTCTTTCCCTTAGCCTTTTACTTGAAACTAGTGGTCTTGTCAACCATCAACATTTGATGCATTTCTTGATTTCTACCTTCATTGATTTCAGCATCATAAAGAGCTCGGAAATTGTTTTCGTCATCCCATGCATATTATAGTTCATCACGTAGTTCCGATAACTTGGTGATAGTGACTAGAGAACTCTGTCAATCATTGTCTTATCTGGAAGATTAACTCCCACTTGATTCAAGCGATTATAGTACTCAGACATTCTGAGCACATACTCACTGGTTGAGCTATTATCCTTCATATTGTAGGCAAAGTACTTGTCAGAGGTCTCATACCTCTTGACTCGGGCATGAGTCTGAAATACCAATTTCAGCTCTTAGAACATATTATATGCCACGTGGTGTTCAAAACGGTTTTTGAAGTCCCGGTTCTAAGCTGTAAAGCATGGCACACTAAACTATCAAGTAGTCATCATACCGAGCTTGCCAAACGTTCATAATGTCTGCATCTGCTCCTGCAATAGGTCCGTCACCTAGCGGTGCATTAAGGACATAATTCTCCTGTGTAGCAATGAGGATAATCCTTACATCACGGACCCAGTCCGCATCATTGCTACTATCATCTTTCAACTTATTTTTCTCTAGGAACATATCAAAAATAAAACAGGGGAGCTATACGCGAGCTATTGATCTACAACATAGATATGCAAAAACTACCAGGACTAAGTTCATGATAAATTAAAGTTCAATTAATCATATTACTTAAGAACTCCCACTTAGATAGACATCCCTCTACTCATCTAAGTGATCACGTGATCCATATCAACTAAACCATGTCCGATCATCACGTGAGATGGAGTAGTTTTCAATGGTGAACATCACTATGTTGATCATATCTTCTATATGATTCACGCTCGACCTTTCGGTCTCAATGTTCCGAGGCCATATCTGCATATGCTAGGCTCGTCAAGTTTAACCCAAGTATTCCGCGTGTGCAAAATTGGCTTGCACCCGTTGTATGTGAACGTAGAGCTTATCACACCCGATCATCGCGTGGTGTCTCGGCACGACGAACTGTCGCAATGGTGCATACTCAGGGAGAACACTTATACCTTGAAATTTATTGAGGGATCATCTTATAATGCTACTGACGTACTAAGAAAAATAAGATGCATAAAAGATAAACATCACATGCAAAATATGTGACATGATATGGCCATCATCATCTTGTGCCTTTGATCTCCATCTCCAAAGTACTGTCATGATCTCCATCGTCACCGGCATGACACCATGATCTCCATCATCTTGATCTCTATCAACGTGTCGTCACATGGTCGTCTCGCCAACTATTGCTTTTGCAACTATTGCTATCGCATAGCGATAAAGTAAAGCAATTGTATGGCACTTGCATCTTATGCAATAAAGAGACAACCATAAGGCTCCCGCTAGTTGCCGATAACTTTAACAGAACATGATCATCTTATACAACAATTTGTATCTCATCACGTCTTGACCATATCACATTACAGCATGCCCTGCAAAAACAAGTTAGACATCCTCTACTTTGTTGTTGCAAGTTTTACGTGGCTGCTACGGGCTTAGCAAGAACCGTTCTTACCTATGCATCAAAAACCAGAACGTAGTATAGTGATTGCTTTTTGATCTTCAGAAAGAACCCTTTTCATTGAATCCGATTCAACTAAAGTTGGAGAAACAGACACCCACTAGCCACCTGTGTGCGAAGCACTCGGTGGAACCAGTCTCGCTGATACGTCCATTTTGCATCATGCTTTTATATCAATATTTATTGCATTATGGGTTGTTATTACAAATTATTTCACAATACTTATGCCTGCAGCTGGGATTATGGCTGGAAAAGGAGCAAATATTACAGACCTATTCTGCACAGCTCCAAAAGTCCTGAAACTTCACGGATGATGTTTTCCAAATATATAAAAAACATTCAGCGCAAGAACTTCACCAGGTGGGCCCCCTGGTGGCCCTCCGGTGGACATCTTCTACTATATGGAGTCTTTCGATGGGAAAAAATCAATAAGCCATCTTCTCGGACGAAACTCCGCCGCCACGAGGCGGAACCTTGGCAGAGCCAATCTAGGGTTCTGGCGGGGCTATTCTGCTGGAACTTCCCTCCCGGAGGGGAAATCATCGCCATCGTCATCACCAACGCTCCTCTCATCGGGAGAGGGCAATCTCCATCAACATCTTCATCAGCACCATCTCATCTCAAAACCCTAGTTCATCTCTTGTATCCAATTCTTGTCTCCAAGTCCGGGATTGGTGCTAGTAGGTTGCTAGTAGTGTTAATTACTCCTTGTAGTTGATGCTAGTTGGTTTAATTGGTGGAAGATCATATGTTCAGATCCTATATGCATATTAATACCCCTCTGATTATGAACATGTTTATGCTTTGTGAGTAGTTACTTTTGTTCCTGAGGACATGGGAGAAGTCTTGCTATTAGTAGTCATGTGAATTTGGTATTCGTTCGATATTTTGATGAGATGTATGTTGTCTCTCCTCTAGTGGTGTTATGTGAACATCGACTACATGACACTTCACCATTATTTGGGCCTAGAGGAAGGCATTGGGAAGTAATAAGTAGATGATGGGTTGCTAGAGTGACAGAAGCTTAAACCCTAGTTTATGCGTTGCTTCGTAAGGGGCTGATTTGGATCCATATGTTTCATGCTATGGTTAGGTTTACCTTAATACTTTTGTTGTATTTGCGGATGCTTGCAATAGAGGTTAATCATAAGTGGGATGCTTGTCCAAGTAAGGGCAGCACCCAAGCACCAGTCCACCCACATACCAAATTATCAAAGTACCGAACGCGAATCATATGAACGTGATGAAAACTAGCTTGACGATATTCCCATGTGTCCTCGGGAGCGCTTTACATCATATAAGAGTTTGTCCAGGCTTGTCCTTTGCTACAAAAAGGATTGGGCCACCTTGCTGCACCTTATTTACTTTTGTTACTTGTTGCTCGTTACAAATTATCTTATCACAAAACTATCTGTTACCACTTATTTCAGTACTTGCAGAGAATACCTTGCTGGAAACCACTTATCATTTCCTTCTGCTCCTCGTTGGGTTCGACACTCTTACTTATCGAAAGGACTACGATAGATCCCCTATACTTGTGGGTCATCAAGACTCTTTTCTGGCGCCGTTGCCGGGGAGTGAAGCGCCTTTGGTAGGTGGAATTTGGTAAGGAAAAATTTATATAGTGTGCTGAAATTTACTGTCACTTGTTACTATGGAAAGTAATCCTCTGAGGGGCTTGTTCGGGGTATCTTCACCCCGACCAGTAGAGCAAAGAGTTGCTCCTCAACCTACTGAACCTACTGAAAATGAAAATGCTTGCTTTGAAATTCCTTTGGGTATGGTAGAAAAACTGCTAGCTAATCCTTTTTTAGGAGATGGAACAAAACATCCTGATGAGCATCTAATATATGTGGATGAAGTTTGTGGATTATTTAAGCTTGTGGGTGTATCCGGAGATGTTGTTAAGAAGAAGGTCTTCCCTTTATCTTTGAGGGGAGATGCATCGACATGGTATAGGCTATGTGATGATATGGAGTTTTGGAACTACAAACGATTGAAATTGGAATTTCATCAAAAGTTTTATCCTATGCATCTTGTTCATCGTGATCGCAATTATATATATAATTTTTGGCCTCGCGAAGGAGAAAGCTTCGCTCAATCTTGGGGGAGGCTTAAATCAATGTTACATTCATGCCCCAATCATGAGCTCTTAAGAGAAATGATTATTCAAAAAATTTATGCTCGGCTTTTTGATAACAATCGCACCATGCTTGATAATTTTTTGTGCTGGCTCTTTTATGATGAAGACTATTGAATTCAAATGGGATTTATTGGAAAGAATTAAACGCAACTCCGAAGATTGGGACCTCGACAATGGTAAGGAGTCAGGTATGACACCTAGTTTTGATTGTGTTAAATCTTTTATGGATACCGATATTTTTCATAAATTTAGAACTAAATATGGACTTGACTCTGAGATAGTAGCTTCTTTCTGTGAATCTTTTGCTGCTTATGTTGATCTCCCCAAGGAGAAGTGGATTAAATATCATCCTCCCATAGAAGTAAAAGTAGCTCGCACCTATTAAAGTTGAAGAAAGACTTACTTATAATGATCCTATTGTTCCTACTTCTTATGTTGAGAAACCACCTTTCCCTGTTAGGATAAAGGATCATGCTAAAGCTTCAACTGTGTTCGTAAAAGCAATATTAAAACATATACACCTCCTGAGCAAGTTAAAGTTGAACCTAATATTGCTATTGTTAAAGATCTCTTGTCTGATAATATAGATGGGCATGTTATTTATTTCTGTGATGAAACTGCTAGAATTGCTAAACCCCGTGATACAGATAAACCTAGACTTGTGGTAGGTATGCCTGTTATTTCTGTTAAAATAGGATGATCATTGTTATCATGGCTTATGTGATATGGGTGCTAGTGTAGTGCAATACCTATGACTTATACAAAGAATTATGCATGACATTGCACCTTTGAGTTAGAAGATATTGATGTCTACAATTAAACTTGCTAATAGAGATACTATTTCACCAATGGGAATAGTTAGAGATGTTGAAGTCTTGTATGGGAAAACTAAATATCCTGCTGATTTTCTTGTTCTTGGTTCCCCACAAGATAGCTTCTTGTCCCATTATATTTGGTAGACCCTTCTTAAATACTGTTAATGCTACCATAGATTGTAAAAGAGATGTTGTTACTGTCGGTTTAGATGATATGACTCATGAATTTAATTTTTCTAAATTTAGTAGACAACATCGTGAAGAAGAATTACCTAGTAAAGATGAAATTATTGGTCTTGCCTCTATTGCCGTACCTCCTAGTGATCCTTTAGAACAATATTTGCTAGACCATGAAAATGATATGTTTATGAATGAAAGAAGGGAATTAGATGAAGTATTCTTTAAACAGGAACCTATTCTAAACACATAATTTACCTGTTGAAATCCTAGGAGATCCTCCTCCACCCAAGGGTGATCCCGTGTTTGAGCTTAAACCGTTACCGGATACTCTTAAATATGCTTATCGTGATGAGAAAAAGATATATCCTGTTATTATTAGTGCTAACCTTTTCAGAACATGAAGAAGAGAGATATTGAAAATTCTGAAGAAGCACCGTGCTACTATTGGGTATACTCTTGATGATCTTAACTCGGGCATTAGTCCCACTCTATGCCAACATAAAATTAATTTGGAAGAAGATGCTAAACCATTCGTGATCATCAATGCCGGCTGAATCCTAAAATGAAAGAAGTGGTAAGAAAGGAGATACTAAAGCTCCCTTGAGGCAGGTATAATTTACCCGTTGCTGATAGTTAGTGGGTAAGCCGTGTCCATTGTGTCCCTAAGAAGGGAGGTATTATGTTGTTCCTAATGATAAAGATGAATTGGTTCCTCAAAGAATTATTACTTGGTTATAGGATGGTAATTGATTTCCGCAAATTAAATAAGGCTACTAAAAAGATTCATTACCCCTTACCTTTTATCGATCAAATGCTAGAAAGATTATCCAAACATACACATTTTTGCTTTCTAGATGGTTATTCTGGTTTCTCTCAAATACCTGTGTCAGCCAAAGATCAATCAAATACTACTTTTACATGCCCTTTTGGTACTTTTTCTTATAGACGTATGCCTTTTGGTTTATGTAATGCACCTGCTACCTTTCAAAGATGCATGATGGCTATATTCTCTGACTTTTGTGAAAAGATTTGTGAGGAGTTCATGGATGATTTCTACGTCTATGGATCTTCTTTTGATGATTGCTTGAGCAACCTTGATCGAGTTTTGCAGAGATGTGAAGAAACTAATCTTGTCCTGAATTGGGAAAAGTGCCACTTTATGGTTAATGAAGGTATTGTCTTTGGGCATAAAGTTTCTGAAAGAGGTATTGAAGTTGATAAAGCCAAGGTTGATGCTATGGAAAAGATGCCATGTCCCAAGGACATCAAAGGTATAAGAAGTTTCCTTGGTCATGCCGATTTTTATAGGAGGTTCATTAAGGACTTCTCAAAAATTCTCTCGGCCCTCTGACTAATTTATTAACAAAAAGATATACCATTTGTCTTTGATGAATGATTGTGTAGAAGCATTTGAAATACTTAAGAAAGCATTGATCTCTGCACCTATTGTTCAGCCACCTGATTGGAATCTACCCTTTGAAATTATGTGTGATGCTAGTGATTATGCTGTAGGTGCTGTTCTAGGACAAAGAGTTGATAAGAAACTAAATGTTATTCAATATGCTAGTAAAACTCCTAGACAATGCTCAAAGAAATTATGCTACTACTAAAAAGAATTCTTAGCAGTTGTATTTGCTTGTGATAAGTTTAGACCCTATATTGTTGATTCTAAAGTAACTATTCACACTGATCATGCTGCTATTAAATATCTTATGGAAAAGAAAGATGCTAAACCTAGACTTATTAGATGGGTTCTTCTTGCTTCAAGAATTTGATTTACATATTGTTGATAGAAAAGGAGCTGAGAACCCCGTTGCAGACAACTTGTCTAGGTTAGAAAATGTGCTTGATGACCCACTACCTATTGATGATAGCTTTCTTGATGAGCTATTAAATGTCATAAATGCTTCTCATACTGCTCCATGGTATGCTGATATGCTAATTACATTGTTGCTAAGTTTATACCACCTAGTTTCACATACCAGCAAAAGAAAAAGTTCTTTCTATGATTTGAGGCATTACTTTTTGGGATGACCCACATCTTTATAAAGGAGTAGATGGTGTTATTAGATGTTGTGTACCTGAAGCATGAACAGGAACAGATTCTAACGCAAGTGTCACTCTGAAGCTTATGGAGGACACCATGCTGGAGATAGAACTTGCACATAAGGTACTACAATCTGCTTTTTATTGGCCTACTCTCTTCAAGGATTGCCCGTAAGTTTGTCTTATCTTGTGATGAATGTCAAAGAATTGGTAATATTAGTAGACGTCAAGAAATGCTATGAATTATTCACTTGTTATTGAACCATTTGATGTTTGGGGCTTTGAACTATATGGGACCTTTCCCTTCCTCTAATGGTTATACACATATTTTAGTTGTCTGTTGATTACGTTACTAAGTGGGTGAAGCTATTCCAACTAGTAGTGCTGATCATAACACTTCTATTAAAATGCTTAAAGAAGTTATTTTTCCAAGGTTTGGAGTCCCTAGATATTTAATGACTGATGGTGGTTCACATTTTATTCATGGTCCGTAAAATGCTTGCTAAATATGATGTTAATCATAGAATTGCATCCCCTTATCACCCTCAGTCTAGTGGTCAAGTAGAATTGAGTAATAGAGAACTCAAATTAATTTTGCAAAAGACTGTTAATAGGTCCAGAAAGAATTGGTTCAAGAAACTTGATGATGCATTATGGGCCTATAGAACTGCATATAAAATCCTATGGGTATGTCTCTGTATAAAATGGTTTATGGAAAAGCATGTCACTTACCTCTCGAACTAGAACACAAGGCTTATTGGGCTATTAAAGAACTAAATTATGATTTTAAACTTGCCGGTGAGAAGAGGTTATTTGATATTAATTCACTTGATGAATGGAGAACCCAAGCCTACAAAAATGCCAAGTTGTTTAAAGAAAAGGTTAAAAGGTGGCATGATAAAAGAATACAAAAGCGTGAGTTTAATGTAGGTGATTATGTATTGCTATACAACTCTCGTTTAAGATTTTTTGCAGGAAAACTTCTCTCTAAATGGGAAGGTCCCTACGTTATCGAGGAGGTCTATCGTTCCGGTGCCATAAAAATCAACAACTTCGGAGGCACAAATCCGAAAGTGGTAAATGGTCAAAGAATCAAATATTATATCTCAGGTAATCCCATAAATGTTTCAGATACCGAAAAGTACATAAAGGACACTTTCTAGAACGTTTCAGACTCCGAAAAGGAATAGGTATGTGGTACGGTAAGTAAACTGACTCCAAAACAGTTTTTAAGGCAATATTTCTCCGTTTTGGAATATTTAGAAAAATAGAAAAATAAGCAACAGTCCGGAAAGGACACGAGGGCCCCACGAGGGTGGAGGGCGCGCCCCCTACCTCGTGGGAACCTCGTGTGCTCTCTGGACTCCGTTTTCTTCCAGGACACGTATTTTGGTCGGTAAAAATTCATTATGTAACTTCCCGGGAGTTTTGACTCCCGTATCACGCAAAAATCTCTTGTCTTTGTTTCGAGTTGTTTTTCTGACAGATCTAGATTATCATGACGTCTCCAAGTGCACCGAAGGACAAGTTCTTCGAGAAGGTCATCAACCCTTACCTAGCGGAGGTGCAGCGACACCATCAAACGATTGAGATGCGTGATGGGTTGCTGCACATCCGTGATGCTGAGGGGCCGAAGGGGACCTGAAGCGTGGAGACGAGGCTCGAAGCAATGGAGCAACAAGTTTTCAAGTGTTAGGGGATGGTGGAGCGTGGACTCAACTCCAACTACATGATGATCGCAGAGTTCACCAACAAACACAAGCTGTATGCCGACAACATCGGGGAGACGATCTTCAAGCTTCACGAGAAAATTGAGCACCTCCAAGCTCAAATCTATGACCTGCAAAACAAAAACTGTGAGTATGAATATAGATTCAAAAGGATGAGTTTGGCTGCAGATTTGAGGATCCCGGAGACTCGGTCATCCTTCTATAATGGTGAGCCTATGCCTTGGAAGAAGGACGACAAGCCTACGCCATCAACAACATCACCACCGTCTCCTCCAACAAAGAAGAATTGAGTATCTGGTATGGGCACTCCACTTGGAAACTGCCAAGCTTGGGGGAGTGCCCCGGTATCGTATCACCATCACTTTTATCTTTACCGTTTTTCTTAGTTCGATCCTTTTGGTAATATTTTGATCTAGTAGAATAAAAGTTCTTAGTATGATCTAGATGTGAGTTTTGCTTTATTATCCTTCTATGTAATCGAGTCCGTGATCTATATAATAAAGATTACTATTGAGTCAAGGGCTTGATTATTTTGCCATGATCCTAAGTGAATAAAGGAAAAGAGAAAGAAATAAAAAGAAACAAAGAGATCATGTGACTCTTATGGAGAGTAATGAGCTCACATAGAAAGAGTATGATGAATAAAAGTTATTGAGGTTGACAAACATAGTTTTGGTCATCGTTGCAATTAATAGGAAGTAATAAAGAAAGAGAGGTCTTCACATATAAATATACTATCTTGGACATATTTTATGATTGTGAGCACTCATTAAAATATGACATGCTAAAGAGTTGACACTGGACAAGGAAGACAACATAATGGGTTATGTTTTCTTACATCTGACATAAATTATATTGTGTTGGATCCTCCAACATGTTGAGCTTGCCTTTCTCCCTCATGCTAGCCAAATTCATTGCACCAAGTAGAGATACTACTTGTGCTTCCAAATACCCTTAAACCAGTTTTGCCATGAGAGTCCACCATACCTACCTAGGGATTGAGTAAGATCCATGAAGTAAGTTGTCGTCGGTGCAAGCAATAAAAATTGCTCTCTAAATATGTATGATTGATTGGTGTGGAGGAAATAAGCTTTATACGATCATGTGATATGGAAGTAATAAAAGTGATAGACTGCATAATAAAGGACCATATCACAAGTGGCAATATGAAGTGATGTTCTTTCACATTAGGATTTTGTGCATCCACCA
>NC_053024.1:129814593-129829358 GCF_003073215.2 Triticum urartu | reverse complement strand
CGGAGCCATGTCACTCCAATCGCTGCCGCGTGCTACTGGGGTTTTGCGCCGGGTGGTGAATGGCTGCGGGTTTTCCTCGTCAATCCAGCACCACTCTGCTCTCCACTCCTCCCACTTGCCGCGGAATTCTCCCTCCAGATAGGTTCCCTTCTTGCCGGCCCTTGAGACCCAGGCGATTCCGCCAGATAGAGGCTCTCCTCTCTCTACTCGGGGTATGAAGAAGTGGCGAAAGAGGGCTACGTTGGGATGGACTCCGAAAAAGTTTTCGCAGAGATGTGCGAAAACTTCCATGGTCAGAATGGCATTGGGGGTGAAGTCAAGGAGGTGGAATCCGTAGGTATTCATGATGTCGCAGAAGAATTCAGAGAAAGGCGGGCAAAGCCCGCAGTAGAAGAACAAAGCGAAGAAAGGGTATCCGTTTGGGGCTTTCTTCCAAGCAGCGGCGGGGAGTACCTTCGTGCGCGGATGCGCGCGCGTCTCCGCCGACCAGAAAAGGTAGTAGTCCTCCCTCAGCTCCTTCGCGCCAAGCTTGGGGGGGAGACGGACCGCTCCTTCCGCAGCGCCGCGAGCTGCTGCGCCTTGGTCGACTTCACGGCCTTCCCCTTGTCGGCTTTTGGAGCCCTGGCGGAAGCAGTGGAGGAGGTGACGGCGTTGGTGGTGCTGGTGGCGATGGGGGCGGAGCGCTGCTCTCTCTCTCAGCTTTGGGAAGGCGAGGGAGCGGCGGAGATTTCTGAGATTGGAACAGCAACGGGCGAGTGGGCGAACTGCCCCTGTTTCCCCTGCTTATAAAGAGGGAGGGGGCGGACGTTCCGCATTTCCGAATAAAGAAACCACCCACGATCTCTCCCACGACGCCGCATTCGATGCGTGCCGTTCGGGAGGGCGCGGTGGATACGGAGTAGATACGGCGTAACCTAGGCCGCGCGTGCCCGTGCCCTGTTTTGGGCCTGGCCCAACAGCGCTCGGCACCGTGTATGGCCCAGGCCCGGGGGCTCCTGTCGGTGTACTAGAGTAGGGGTACCCTAGTATCCCGAACTTGTGCACGGGCAGTCGCAGCATCCCGCGGCAAGGCTTGCCGGGTGACCGCCAAGGTCCTCCGTGGTTCCTTTGGAGCCATTCAAGAACAAAGTATCCAAGTCAAAGACAAGACCCCGGCAAGAGGAGCTTGCCGGGAAGGCCAAAAGCACTCCAAGACCCCGGCAAGAGGAGCTTGCCGGGAAGGCCACCCAAGGCATTTCAAGGAACTTGCCGCGGCGCACCACGCGTCCCGGCAAGGCCCGGTGAGCGACAAGCTCCCGGACGCGACAAGACAACGACCGCGGCAAGGCGCTTGCCGCGACAAGCCACCTCTCCGTGCCCGCGCTCCAGCACATCCACCAACGTGTCGCTCTGGGGCCCTTCCAGGCGTACGTGCGGGAGGCTGTGCAGCCAGCGGTGCGGTGGCAAGCGGCGCTGACAAGTTTGCCATCGTGGCGAGCGGTGGCGTCCCTGACGGTCCCTTTTACATGTTTAGGCGACGCAGACGGGCATTTAAGGCCCTTGTCCCCTGCCGTCAGGGTTAGGTATGATACACTGTAGCAGGTAGCTGTACCTACCGCAGCACCTTTCCATTTTTACCCTTGTCTACGTTGCCACCTGTCGGTGACCCCTTGAGCATATAAAAGGAGGCCCATGCGCAACGTAGAGGGGTTAGCTAGCTCAGAGACACTCACGCTCGGTCTCGTAGCTGCTGGATGTACTGTAGCACTCCGCGCTCCCGAGCAAGAAATCAATACAAACCACAAAGCAGGAGTAGGGTTTTACGCATCCGTGCGGCCCGAACCTGGGTAAATCGCTCGCGTGTATCGCCTCGATTTGCTCTTTGCACGATCTCCGCCCCCGCCGAACCGAAAGGGACTCGGTCCGCCGGTCCCATAGGTGCCCGTGGATCAGTACCCCGGCAATGCTAGTAAAACCCTAGACAATGCTCAAAGAAATTGTGCTACCACTAAATAAAGAATTCTTAGCAGTTGTATTTGCTTGTGATAACTTCAGACCTTATATTGTTGATTCTAAAGTAACTATTCACACTGATCATGCTGCTATTAAATATCTCATGGAAAAGAAAGATGCTAAACCTAGACTTATTAGATGGGTTCTCTTGCTACAAGAATTTGATTTGCATATTGTTGATAGAAAGGGAGCTGAGAACCCCGTTGCAGACAACTTGTCTAGGTTAGAAAATGTGCTTGATGACCCACCTCCTATTGATGACAGCTTTCCTGACGAGCAATTAAATGTCATAAATGCTTCTCATACTACTCCATGGTATGCTGATTATGCTAATTACATTGTTGCTAAGTTTATACCACCTAGTTTCACATACCAGCAAAAGAAAAAGTTCTTCTATGATTTGAGGCATTACTTTTGGGATGACCCACATCTTTATAAAGAAGGAGTAGATGGTGTTATTAGACGTTGTGTACCGGAGCATGAACAGGAATAGATCCTACGCAAGTGTCACTCCGAAGCTTATGGAGGACACCATGCTGGAGATAGAACTGCACATAAGGTACTGCAATCTGGTTTTTATTGGCCTACTCTCTTCAAGGATGCCCGTAAGTTTGTCTTATCTTGTGATGAATGTTGAAGAATTGGTAATATTAGTAGACGTCAAGAAATGCCTATGAATTATTCACTTGTTATTGAACCATTTGATGTTTGGGGCTTTGACTATATGGGACCCTTTCCTTCCTCTAATGGATATACACATATTTTAGTTGTTGTTGATTACGTTACTAAGTGGGTAGAAGCTATTCCAACTAGTAGTGCTGATCATAACACCTCTATTAAGATGCTTAAAGAAGTTATTTTCCCGAGGTTTGGAGTCCCTAGATATTTAATGACTAATGGTGGTTCACATTTTATTCATGGTGCTTTCCGAAAAATGCTTGCTAAATATGATGTTAATCATAGAATTGCATCTCCTTATCACCCTCAGTCTAGTGGTCAAGTAGAATTGAGTAATAGAGAACTCAAATTAATTTTGCAAAAGATAGTTAATAGGTCTAGAAAGAATTGGTCCAAAAAACTTGATGATGCATTATGGGCCTATAGAACTGCATAAAAAAATCCTATGGGTATGTCTCCGTATAAAATGGTCTATGGAAAAGCATGTCACTTACCTCTCGAACTAGAACACAAGGTTTATTGGGCTATTAAAGAACTTAATTATGATTTTAAACTTGCCGGTGAGAAGAGGTTATTTGATATTAGCTCACTTGATGAATGGAGAACCCAAGCCTACGAAAATGCCAAGTTGTTTAAAGAAAAAGTTAAAAGATGGCATGAAAAAAGGATACAAAAGCGTGAGTTTAATGTAGGTGATTATGTATTGCTATACAACTCTCGTTCAAGATTTTTTGCAGGAAAACTTCTCTCTAAATGGGAAGGTCCTTACGTTATCGAGGAGGTCTACCGTTCCGGCGCTATAAAATCAACAACTTCGAAGGCACAAATCCGAAGGTGGTGAACGGTCAAAGAATCAAACATTATATCTCATGTAATCCCATAAATGTTGAAACCAATGTTATTGAAACCGTAACCCCGGAGGAATACATAAGGGACACTTTCCGGAACGTTTCAGACTCCAAAAAGGAATAGGTATGTGGTACGGTAAGAAAACCGACTCCAAAACCGTTTTTAAGGCAATATTTCTCCGTTTTGGAATATTTAGAAAAAGAGAAAAATAAGTAGCAGTCTGGGAAGGACACGAGGGCTCCACGAGGGTGGAGGGCGCGCCCCCTACCTCGTGGGGACCTCGTGTGCTCTCCGGACTCCGTTTTCGTACACGACACGTATTTTGGTCGGTAAAAATTCATTATATAATCTCCCGGGGTTTTGAATCTCTCTCTTTTGACGCAAAAATCTCTGTTCTTTGTTTCGAGCTTTTTTGACAGATCTAGATTATCATGACGTCTCCAAGTGCACCAAGGACAAGTTCTTCGAGAAGGTCATCAACCCTTACCTCGCGGAGGTGCAGCGACACCCTCAAACCATTGAGATGCGTGATGGGTTGCTGCACATCCGTGATGCTGAGGGACCGAAGGGGACCGGAAGCGTGGAGACGAGGCTCGAAGCAATGGAGCAACAAGTTTTCAAGTGTCAGGGGATGGTGGAGCGTGGACTCAACTCCAACTACATGATGATCGCAGAATTCACCAACAAACACAAGCTGGATGCCGACAACATCGGGGAGACCATCTTCAAGCTTCACGAGAAAATCGAGCACCTTCAAGCTCAAATCTATGACCTGCAAAACCAAAACTGTGAGTATGAATATAGATTCAAAAGGATGAGTTTGGCTGCAGATTTGAGGATCCCGGAGACTCGGTCATCCTTCTATGATGGTGAGCCTATGCCTTGGAAGAAGGACGACAAGCCTACGCCATCAACAAAATCACCACCGTCTCCACCAACAAAGAAGAATTGAGTATCTGGTATGGGCACTCCACTTGGCAACTGCCAAGCTTGGGGGAGTGCCCCGGTATCGTATCACCATCACTTTTATCTTTACCGTTTTTCTTAGTTCGATCCTTTTGGTAATATCTTGATCTAGTAGAATAAAAGTTCTTAGTATGATCTAGTTGTGAGTTTTGCTTTATTATCCTTCTATGTAATCGAGTCCGTGAGCTATATAATAAAGATTAGTGTTGAGTCAAGGGCTTGATTATTTTGCCATGATCCTAAGGGAATAAAAGAAAAGAGAAAGAAATAAAAAGAAACAAAGAGATCATGTGAGTCTTATGGAGAGTAATGAGCTCACATAGAAAAGAGTATGATGAATAAAAGTTGTTGAGGAGTTGACAAACACAGTTTTGGTCATCGTTGCAATTAATAGGAAGTAATAAAGAAAGAGAGGTCTTCACATATAAATATACTATCTTGGACATCTTTTATGATTGTGAGCACTCATTAAAATATGACATGCTAAAGAGTTGACATTGGACAAGGAAGACAACGTAATGGGTTATGTTTTCTTACATCTGAGATAAATTATATTGTCTTGGATCTTCCAACATGATGAGCTTGCCTTTCCCCCTCATGCTAGCCAAATTCATTGCACCAAGTAGAGATACTACTTGTGCTTCCAAATACCCTTAAACCAGTCTTGCCATAAGAGTCCACCATATCTACCTATGGATTGAGTAAGATCCATCAAGTAAGTTGTCATCGGTGCAAGCAATAAAAATTGCTCTCTAAATATGTATGATTGATTGGTGTGGAGGAAATAAGCTTTATACGAGCGTGTGATATGGAAGTAATAAAAGCGACAGACTGCATAATAAAGGTCCATATCACAAGTGGCAATATAAAGTGACGTTCTTTCGCATTAAGATTTTGTGCATCCAACCATAAAAGCGCATGACAACCTCTGCTTCCCTCTGCGAAGGGCCTATCTTTTACTTTTATCTCCTACATTGCATAAGAGTCATGGTGATCTTCACCCTTCCTTTTTACATTTTATCCTTTGGCAAGCACAATATGTTGGAAAGATCCTGGTATATATGGCTAATTGGATGTGAGTTTTCATGAACTATTACTGTTGACATTACCCTTGAGGTAAAACGTTGGGAGGCAAAACTATAAGCCCCTATCTTTCTCTGTGTCCGATTAAAACTCCATACCCATAAGTATTGCGTGAGTGTCAGCAATTGTGAAAGATTATATGATAGTTGAGTATGTGGACTTGCTGAAAAGCTCTTATACATTGACTCTTTCCTATGTTATGATAAATTGCAATTGCTTCAATGACTGAGATTGTAGTTTGTTAGTTTTCAATGAAGTTTACGATTCATACTTGATATTGTGATTGAATTATTACTCTAGCATTAGAGATTATATGAAAGAATTATGTAAGTTGCTGTTTCTAAGAATGATCATGATGCCCTCATGTCCGTATTTTATTTTTATCGACACCTCTATCTCTAAACATGTGGACATATTTTTCGATTTCGGCTTTTCGCTTGAGGACAAGCGAGGTCTAAGCTTGGGAGTTGATACGTCCATTTTGCATCATGCTTTTATATCGATATTTATTGCATTATGGGCTGTTATTACACATTATGTCACAATACTTATGCCTATTCTCTCTTATTTTACAAGGTTTACATAAAGAGGGAGAATGCCGGCAGCTGGGATTCTGGGCTGGAAAAGGAGCAAATATTAGAGACCTATTCTGCACAACTCCAAAAGTCCTGAAACTTCACGGAAGATGTTTTCCAAATATATAAAAAATACTGAGAGCAAGAACTTCACCAGGGGGGCCACACCCTGCCCACGAGGGTGGGGGGCGCGCCCTACCCCCTGGGCGCCCCCTACCTCGTGGGCCCCCTGGTGGCCCTCCGGTGGCCATCTTCTGCTATATGGAGTCTTTCGATGGGAAAAAAATCATAAGCCATCTTCTCGGACGAAACTCCGCCGCCACGAGGCGGAACCTTGGCGGAACCAATCTAGGGCTCTGGCGGAGCTGTTCTGCCGGGGAAACTTCCCTCCCGGAGGGGGAAATCATCGCCATCGTCATCACCAACGCTCCTCTCATCGGGAGAGGGCAATCTCCATCAACATCTTCATCAGCACCATCTCATATCAAAACCCTAGTTCATCTCTTGTATCCAATTCTTGTCTCCAAGTCCGGGATTGGTGCTAGTAGGTTGCTAGTAGTGTTAATTACTCCTTGTAGTTGATGCTAGTTGGTTTAATTGGTGGAAGATCATATGTTCAGATCCTATATGCATATTAATACCCCTCTGATTATGAACATGTTTATGCTTTGTGAGTAGTTACTTTTGTTCCTGAGGACATGGGAGAAGTCTTGCTATTAGTAGTCATGTGAATTTGGTATTCGTTCAATATTTTGATGAGATGTATGTTGTCTCTCCTCTAGTGGTGTTATGTGAACGTCGACTACATGACACTTCACCATTATTTGGGCCTAGAGGAAGGCATTGGGAAGTAATAAGTAGATGATGGGTTGCTAGAGTGACAGAAGCTTAAACCCTAGTTTATGCATTGCTTCGTAAGGGGCTGATTTGGATCCATATGTTTCATGCTATGGTTAGGTTTACCTTAATAAAAAAAAAAAAAAAAAAAAAAAAAAAAAAAAAAAAAAAAAAAAAAAAAAAAAAAATGTTGTTGTATTTGCGATGCTTGCAATAGAGGTTAATCATAAGTGGGATGCTTGTCCAAGTAAGGGCAGCACCCAAGCACCGGTCCACCCACATACCAAATTATCAAAGTACCGAACGCGAATCATATGAACGTGATGAAAACTAGCTTGACGATATTCCCATGTGTCCTCGGGAGCGCTTTACATCTTATAAGAGTTTGTCCAGGCTTGTCCTTTGCTACAAAAAGGATTGGGCCACCTTGCTGCACCTTATTTACTTTTGTTACTTGTTGCTCGTTACAAATTATCTTATCACAAAACTATCTGTTACCACTTATTTCAGTACTTGCAGAGAATACCTTGCTGGAAACCGCTTATCATTTCCTTCTGCTCCTCATTGGGTTCGACACTCTTACTTATCGAAAGGACTAGGATAGATCCCCTATACTTGTGGGTCATCAGTACGCGCCATACTCTTTAGGAGTTCGGCTTCTCTCCAGTCGGCGACGAAATCAGCCATACTTGACTTAATGGCTCGCCGTGGTGTATGTTATGTCGAACAGGGAGGAGCCAATAGCCCATTTAGCAATCCGGCCCGTGGCATCGCGGTTATTTATTATGTCGTTGAGTGGTACTTCAGAGGCCACCGTAATTGAACACTCTTGAAAGTAGTGTCGTAGTTTCCGGGATGCCATGAAGACCGCGTATGCTATCTTTTGATAATGTGGGTACCGTGATTTGCATGGAGTGGGACAGTGGATACGTAGTATACCGGCTTTTGAAGCGGGAACTTATGTCCGTCCGTCTCTCGTTCGACGACGAGCACTGCGCTTACAACCTGGTGTGTTGCCGCTATATATAACAGCATTGGTTCGCCGATATTTGGCGCGGCCAAGATTGGGTTGCTGGCCAAGAGGGCTTTTATTTCTTCCAATCCGGCCGTGGCCGCATCCGTCCACTCGAAGTGTTCGGTGCGTCGAAGAAGGCGATAAAGAGGTAATGCCTTTTCCCAATCGGGAGATAAAGCGGCTTAAGGCAGCCACGCATCCGGTTAATTTCTGGATTTGCTTGAGGTCTGTTGGGATAGCCAACTGTGACAGAGCTCGGATTTTAGCCGGATTTGCTTCAATTCCTCTATTGGAAACGATGAAGCCCAAGAGCTTTCCGGCGGGCACGCCGAAAACGCATTTTTCCGGATTGAGCTTGATGTCATATGTTCGGAGATTGTCGAACGTAAGCCTCAAGTCGTCTATTAAAGATTCGACGTGTCTGGTTTTAATGACCACATCGTCTATGTATGCCTCCACTGTTTTGCCGATTTGTGTTTCCAGGCATGTCTGAATCATGCGTTGATAGGTTGCACCGGCGTTTTTGAGCCCGAAAGGCATGGTGTTAAAACAGAAGGGGCCGTATGGAGTGATGAATTTTGCGGCTTGATCGGACTCCGCCATCTTAATTTGATGGTATCCGGAGTATGCGTCGAGGAACACAATGAGTCGTGTCCTGCGGTAGCATCGATAATTTGATCGATGCGGGGGAGGGAAGGGATCCTTGGGGCAAGCCTTGTTAAGGTCCTTGAAATCGACACATAGGCGCCAGGATTTGTCCTTCTTTGGTACCATCACCAGGTTTGCTAGCCAGTCCGGATGTTTTATTTCTCTAATGAATCCGGCCTCGAGTAACTTGGCTAGCTCTTCTCCCATGGCTTGTCGCTTAGGCTCTGAGAAACGCCGAAGAGTCTGCTTGACCGGCTTGTATCCCTTTAGAATGTTTAGGCTATGCTCGGCCAGCCCTGCGTGATTCCTGGCATGTCTGAAGGATGCCAGGCGAAGATGTCCCAATTCTCGCGCAAGAACTCCCGCAGTGCGGCGTCTGTTGTGGGGTTCAGCTGTGCCCCGATGGATGCTGTTTTTGTAGGGTCCGTTGGGTGGACCTGGAATTTGACTATTTCGTCCGCTGGTTTAAAAGAGGTGGACTTGGGTCTTTTGTCGAGTATCACGTCGTCCCTGTCCACTGTGGAGCGCAGCGCAGTTAGTTCTTCGGCCGAGGGCTTCGGATAACGCCTCGAGGGCCAGTGCGGCGGTTTTATTTTCGGCGCGGAGTGCTATGTCCGGATCACTAGCTAGAGTGATGATTCCATTGGGCCCGGGCATCTTGAGCTTCATGTACCCGTAATGGGGTATAGCTTGGAAGATCGTGAATGCCTCCCGCCCTAAAAGGGCGTGGTATCCGCTACTAAACGGGGGCCACTTGGAATGTGATTTCTTCGGACCTATAATTCTCCGGCGTGCCGAATACCACATCTAGTGTGATTTTTCCCGCACATCGTGCCTCCCGACTAGGGATGATTCCTCTGAAGGTCGTGCTGCTTTGCTCAATGCGGCTCTTGTCTATTTCCATTTTGCTAAGAGTCTCCTCGTAGATGAGGTTTAATCCGCTGCCACCGTCCATGAGCACTTTAGTAAGCCGGAAGCCGTCCACAATTGGACTAAGGACCAAAGCGGCTGGTGCTCGGGCTGTTCGGAATTGAGGTTCGTCACTGGCATTGAAGGTTATAGCCGTATTCGTTCCATGGATTTATTGTTGCAACGTGCAGACTTCGGCGAGGCTGCGGAGTGCTCGCTTGCGCCTATTATTTGAGGCGAAAGTCTCGAAGACTGTCAGTACTGTATTGTTATTTTCCACGGGATGGTGCTCTGTGGTATTGTTGATGAGGAGATCCTCGCCGCTCTTGGCCACCTGCCGGAGTATCCAACATGCTCTAAGGCTATGTGTTGGCATGGTATCCGGTGTACTGTGAATTTTGCATGGCCCATTGAGCCATCCCTCCAATACGGTTCCACGCCCTGTAGTGGGCTTTGGTTTCTTTGTAATTGGATCGGGTGACTTACGAGAGTACACCCTTTTAGTTCGGACGGGGTTTAGTGAGAGCCGGAGGATCCCAGAATTTTGTTTGGGTTTTCCAGGTGCTTTCCATCGCACAGTACTTCTGTACTATGGCGCCAAGTCAGCGAAGTGTGCTATGTCACGGACTTATGGCGTTGAGGATTCCCTTGTCCGTGCAATTTTTGCAAAAGAATGAAATTGCGTCTTCCTCGCGACAGTCCTTGACCTTGCTCATTACAAGGAGGAATCTGGCCCAATAGTGATGTACTGTGTCTCTTGGGGCTCTTGTCTAATGTGGGAAAGATCACTTATGTGAGGGTGGGTGGGTAGATTTAGGTCCAAACCCTGACCCGATTCTGAGACCCAGGGGCAGAGGAGTTTCCGAGCTTGGCAGTTCGGGCTCCGGGACGTTGCCCAATAGTTCTGGCCCGCTGTCTGATTCTAGGTTCGAAGCTTGGGCCATGTCCTCCCTAGACGGGTATCCGGCTCGGAGAGCTCAGGAATCCGGACATAGTTTGTCCTCAAAATAGAGGAAGAATCGCTACATTGCTCCTCCACCACCGCTATATGATGGGACTGGCGGAGAGTTAATCTCCCTTTGGTCGGGTTTAAGCCCGATCTGATCATAGTCCATAGCGACTCCCAAGGCGGCGATGCGATCCAAGAGCTCGTTCAAGGAAGAGAGCTCCATTGGATCCATCTGCTCGGTGAATCCCGAGCGACGTGGAGGCTGTTTTTGATGACCCGAGAAGTCATCGTCGGCGCGAGCCGAACGGGCGGTCATGACGAAGCCGCCTAGTCGGAGAGTTTGGCCTACAGCCAGGGCTCCCCCAGAGGTAATGTTGTCCTTGACAACCAGACGAGCCATCAGGCCTTATCGTGACGGCACAGTGGAACTCTCAATGAAAGCACCAATGTCGGTGTCAAAACCGGCGGATCTCGGGTAGGGGGTCCCGAACTGTGCGTCTAAGGCGGATGGTAACAGGAGGCGGGGGACACAATGTTTACCCAGGTTCGGGCCCTCTCGATGGAGGTAATACCCTACTTCCTGCTTGATTGATCTTGATGATATGAGTATTACAAGAGTTGATCTACCACGAGATCGTAGAGGCTAAACCCTAGAAGCTAGCCTATGATTATGATTGTTGTTGTCCTACAGACTAAACCCTCCGGTTTATATAGACACCGGAGGGGGCTAGGGTTACACAGAGTCGGTTACAGAGAAGGAGATCTACATATCCGAATCGCCAAGCTTGCCTTCCACGCAAAGGAGAGTCCCACCCGACACGGGACGAAGCCTTCAATCTTGTATCTTCATAGTCCAACAGTCCGGCCAAAGTATATAGTCCGGCTGTCCGAGGACCCCCTAATCCAGGACTCCCTCAGTGCCCCCCTGCCCCTGTATATAAAGGAGCAGGGGGAGGCCGACCGGCCCTTGTTGGCGCACCATGAGGGAATCCTCCTCCTAGTAGGAGTAGGATTCCTCCCTTTCCTACTCCTACTAGGAGGGGGAAAGGAAGGAGAGAAAGAGAAGGAAAGGGGCCGCCCCCCTTCTCCTAGTCCAATTCGGACAGGGGGAAGGGGGCGCGCTGCCTGCCCTAGGCCGGCCCCTCTCTCTTCCCTTATGGCCCAACAAGGCCCATTAGTCCCCGGGGGGTTTCCGGTAACCCCTCCGGTACTCTGGTAAAATCCCGATTTCACCCAGAACTCTTCCGATGTCCAAATGTAGGCTTCCAATATATCAATCTTATGTCTCGACCATTTCGAGACTCCTCGTCATGTCCGTGATCATATCCGGGACTCCGAACTACCTTCGGTACATCAAAACATATAAACTCATAAAACCGATCGTCACAGAACTTTAAGCGTGCGGACCCTACGGGTTTGAGAACTATGTAGACATGACCGAGACATGTCTCCGGTCAATAACCAATAGCGGAACCTGGATGCTCATATTGGTTCCTACATATTCTACGAAGATCTTTATCGGTCAAACCACATAACACTATACATTGTTCTCTTTGTCATCGGTATGTTACTTGCCCGAGATTCGATCGTCGGTATCCAATACCTAGTTCAATCTCATTACCGGCAAGTCTCTTTACTCGTTTCGTAATGCACTATCCCGCAACTAACTCATTAGTTGCATTGCTTGCAAGGCTTATAGTGATGTGCATTACCGAGAGGGCCCAGAGATACCTCTCCGACAATCGGAGTGACAAATCCTAATCTTGATCTATGCCAACTCAACAAGTACCATCGAGACACCTGTAGAGCACCTTTATAATCACCCAGTTACGTTGTGACGTTTGGTAGCACACAAAGTGTTCCTCCGGTATTCGGGAGTTGCATAATCTCATAGTCATAAGAACATGTATAAGTCATGAAGAAAGCAATAGCAGTAAACAAACGATCAAGTGCTAAGCTAACGGAATGGGTCAAGTCAATCACATCATTCTCCTAATGATGTGATCCCATTGATCAAATAACAACTCATGTCTATGGTTAGGAAACTTAACCATCTTTGATCAATGAGCTAGTCAAGTAGAGGCATACTAGTGACACTATGTTTGTCTATGTATTCACACATGTATTATGTTTCCGGTTAATACAATTCTAGCATGAATAATAAACATTTATCATGAAATAAGGAAATAAATAATAACTTTATTATTGCCTCTAGGGCATATTTCCTTCAGTCTCCCACTTGCACTAGAGTCAATAATCTAGATTACACAGTAATGATTCTAACACCCATGGAGCCTTGGTGCTGATCATGTTTTGCTCGTGGAAGAGGCTTAGTCAACGGGTCTGCAACATTCAGATCCGTATGTATCTTGCAAATCTCTATGTCTCCCACCTGGACTTGATCCCGGATGGTTGAAGCGTCTCTTGATGTGCTTGGTTCTCTTGTGAAATCTGGATTCCTTTGCCAAGGCAATTGCACCAGTATTGTCACAAAAGATTTTCATTGGACCCGATGCACTAGGTATGACACCTAGATCGGATATGAACTCCTTCATCCAGACTCCTTCATGCTGCTTCCGAAGCAGCAATGTACTCCGCTTCACATGTAGATCCCGCCACGACGCTCTGTTTAGAACTGCTCCAACTGACAGCTCCACCGTTTAATATAAACACGTATCCGGTTTGCGATTTAGAATCGTCCGGATCAGTGTCAAAGCTTGCATCAACGTAACCATTTACGATGAGCTCTTTGTCACCTCCATAAACGAGAAACATATCCTTGGTCCTTTTCAGGTACTTCAGGATGTTCTTGACCGCTGTCCAGTGATCCACTCCTGGATTACTTTGGTACCTCCCTGCTAGACTAATAGCAAGGCACACATCAGGTCTGGTACACAGCATTGCATACATGATAGAGCCTATGGCTGAAGCATAGGGAACACTTTCATTTTCTCTCTATCTTCTGCAGTGGTCGGGCATTGAGTCTTACTCAACTTCACACCTTGTAACACAGGCAAGAACCCTTTCTTAGCTTGATCCATTTTGAACTTCTTCAAAACTTTATCAAGGTATGTGCTTTGTGAAAGTCCAATTAAGCGTCTTGATCTATCTCTATAATCTTGATGCCCAATATATAAGCAGCTTCACCGAGGTCTTTCATTGAAAAACTCTTATTCAAGTATCCTTTTATGCTATCCAGAAATTCTATATCATTTCCAATCAACAATATGTCATCCACATATAATATTAGAAATGCTACAGAGCTCCCACTCACTTTCTTGTAAATACAGGCTTCTCCAAAAGTCTGTATAAAACCATATGCTTTGATCACACTATCAAAACGTTTATTCCAACTCCGAGAGGCTTGCACCAGTCCATAAATGGATCGCTGGAGCTTGCACACTTTGTTAGCTCCCTTTGGATCGATAAAACCTTCAGGTTGCATCATATACAACTCTTCTTCCAGAAATCCATTCAGGAATGCAGTCTTTACATCCATTTGCCAAATTTCATAATCATAAAATGCGGCAATTGCTAACATGATCGACGGACTTAAGCATCGCTACGGGTGAGAAGGTCTCATCATAGTCAACTCCTTGAACTTGTCGAAAACCTTTCGCAACAAGTCGAGCTTTGTAGACAGTAACATTACCGTCAGCGTCAGTCTTCTTCTTGAAGATCCATTTATTCTCTATGGCTTGCCGATCATCGGGCAAGTCAACCAAAGTCCACACTTTGTTCTCATACATGGATCCCATCTCAGATTTCATGGCCTCAAGCCATTTTGCGGAATCTGGGCTCATCATCGCTTCCTCATAGTTCGTAGGTTCGTCATGGTCAAGTAACATGACCTCCAGAACAGGATTACCGTACCACTCTGGTGCGGATCTTACTCTGGTTGACCTATGAGGTTCGGTAGTAACTTGATCTGAAGTTTCATGATCATCATCATTAGCTTCCTCACTAATTGGTGTAGGTGTCACAGGAACTGGTTTCTGTGATGAACTACTTTCCAATAAGGGAGCAGGTACAGTTACCTCATCAAGTTCTACTTTCCTCCCACTCACTTCTTTCGAGAGAGAAACTCCTTCTCTAGAAAGGATCCATTCTTAGCAACGAATATCTTGCCTTCGGATCTGTGATAGAAGGTGTACCCAATAGTTTCCTTTGGATATCCTATGAAGACACATTTCTCCTATTTGGGTTCGAGCTTATCAGGTTGAAGCTTTTTCACATAAGCATCGCAGCCCCAACATCTCTCTCG
>NC_053024.1:129780998-129813593 GCF_003073215.2 Triticum urartu | reverse complement strand
AGAAGAACATGAAATATTTTTGGGTTTTCTTTTTAATTACTACTACAAGCATGGAAAGTAAACTTAACTAAAAGCTACAACTAATTTTTTTGTTTTTTCTTAAGGTTTATTAAACACACAAGAAGAAAGCATAAAAAGGAAATAAACTAGCATGGATGATACAATGAAAAAGTATGAGCACCGACATCTAGCAATGAGTGTGTGAACATAAATGTAATGTCGGTGGGAAATACGTACTCCCCCAAGCTTAGGCTTTTGGCCTAAGTTGGTCTATGGCCACGGCTGGCCTGGCGGATATCCATAATAGTAGTTGGGGTCGTACTGAGATGAAGAAGAGGAACTCCGATTGCCACTGGCTGACAATCATCTCCGGATCCCACTGATAATAGACTGTCATGGAGGATAGCGGTGAGCCTGCATTCTTAGCCAATTCATGAAAATCTTCATAAATCCGACTGCTCTCAAGAAATCATCGGAAGGCCATTCACACGCCCGAACCTCCGCGGTGCGAGGCAGATTATACTTAGGCTTTGTGCCTTTTCCTTCGAGCTTTGGCTCGATGAGCCCCTCAAAAGTCTCCTCATCATTTTCTGAAAAATTCTGAAATTTTTAGTAACTTCAAAATAAAAGTAAACCAAACTCAATAATATTGATAGCAACTACTCCTACAAGTGCCTAGGGCCTATATCATGCATCAAAACTACTTTTGACCATATAAATTTGACATGCAAGCTCAAGAACAGGGTCACCTAAGCAGCAAAAATTTGCAATGAATAAAGCACTAGAACAAAAACTAATTGGACCAATGGAGGAGTCACATACCAAGGAACAATCTCCCCAAGCAGTTTTGTGAGAGGTGCTTTGAGCAAGGAGATCGAAAATGGCAGCAAAACGAGCTTGGACTCGGGTTTGAGCTGGTTATTCGTGTTTGTGGGAGGAAGAAAGTGTATGGGTGAAAGGATAAGTGGAGGAGGGCCACCATGGGCCCACGAGGCAGGGGGCGCGCCCTCCACCCTCGTGGGCAGGTGGTTGACCCCCTGCTGTGTTCTCAGTGCCAAATATTCTCAAATATTCTAGAAAAAATCATATTTAAATTTCAGGGCATTTGGAGAACTTTTATTTTCGAGGTTATTTATATTGCACGGATAATCAGATAACAGACAGAAAAATATTTATTTTTATTTTATTTAATATAAATAACAGAAAGTAAAAGGAGGTACAGAAGGTTGTGCCTTCTAGTTTCATCCATCTCATGATCATCAAAAGGAATCCACTAACAAGGTTGATCAAGTCTTGTTAACGAACTCATTTCGAATAACATGGAACCGGAGAAATTTCGAATAACACTATGTTACCTCAACGGGGATATGCACATCCCCAATAATAAGAATATCATATTTCTTCTTGACAGTAGGAAGAGGAAATTCAAAACCTCCAAATATAATCGATGGAATTTTTCCAATAGAGTTGATACTATGAACTTGAGGTTGTTTCCTCGGAAAGTGTACCGTATGCTCATTACCATTAACATGAAAAGTGACATTGCCTTTAGTGCAATCAATAACAGCCCCTGCAGTATTCAAAAAGGGTCTTCCAAGAATAATAGACATACTATCGTCCTCGGGAATATCAAGAATAACAAAGTCCGTTAAAATAGTAACGTTTGCAACTACAACAGGCACATCCTCACAAATACCGACAGTATAGCAGTTGATTTATCAGCCATTTGCAAAGATATTTTAGTAGGTGTCAACTTATTCAAATCAAGTCTACGATATAAAGAGAGAGGCATAACACTAACACCGGCTCCAAGATCACATAAAGCAGTTTTAACATAATTTCTTTTAATGGAGCATGGTATAGTTGGTACACCGGGATCTCCAAGTTTCTTTGGTATTCCACCCTTAAAAGTATAATTAGCAAGCATGGTGGAAATTTCAGCTTCCGGTATCTTTCTTTTATTTGTAATAATATCTTTCATGTACTTAGCATAAGGATTGGTTTTGAGCATATCAGTTAATCGCATACGCAAAAAGATAGGTCTAATCATTTCAGCAAAGCGCTCAAAATCCTCATCATCCTTTTTCTTGGATGGTTTGGGAGGAAAAGGCATGGGTTTCTGAACCATGGTTCTCTTTCTTTACCATGTTTCCTAGCAACAAAGTCTTTCTTATCATAACATTGATTCTTTGATTGTGGGTTATCAAGATCAATAGCAGGTTCAATTTCTATATCATTATCATTACTAGGTTGAGCATCATCATGAACATTATCATTAACATTACCACTAGTTTCAGGTTCATTACCAGATTGAGTTTCAGCATCAGAAATAGAAATATCATTTGGATTCTCAGGTGTTCAATAACAGGTTCACTAGAAGCATGCAAAGTCCTATCATTTTTCTTTTTCTTCCTTTTAGAAGAGACTAGGTGCATCTATATTATTTCTCTGAGAATCTTGCTCAATTCTCTTAGGGTGGCCTTCAGGATACAAAGGTTCCTGAGTCATTCTACCAGTTCTAGTAGCCACTCTAACAACATTATCATTATCTTTACTATTCAATTCATTGAGCAAATCATTTTGAGCTTTAAGTACTTGTTCTACTTGAGTGGTAACCATAGAAGCATGTTTACTAATAAGTTTAAGTTCACCTTTAACATTAGCCATATAATCACCCAAGTGTTCAAGCATATTTGAATTGTATTTCAATTGTCTACCAAAATAAGCATTAAAGTCTTCTTGCTTAGCCATAAATTTATCAAACTCATCTAAGCATGGGCTAGCAAATTTAGTAAATGGGATTTCAGCTTTATCATATCTATAGAGAGAATTTACCTTTACTACCTGTGTCGGGTTATCAGACCATGAGTTTCTTCAATAGGTAAAGGATTAAGATTATATGTTTCTTCTGTTGGGTACGTAAGAAATTTAAAATTTTCTACGCATCACCAAGATCAATCTATGGAGTAATCTAGCAACGAGGGGAAGGAGAGTGCATCTACATACCCTTGTAGATCGCTAAGCGGAAGCGTTCAAGTGAACGGGGTTGATGGAGTCGTACTCGTCGTGATCCAAATCACCGATGATCCTAGCACCGAACGGACGGCACCTCCGCGTTCAACACACGTACGGAACGGGGACGTCTCCCATGCCTTGATCCAGCAAGGAGGAGGGAGAGGTTGAGGAAGAGAGTCCAACAGCAGCACGACGGCATGGTGGTGATGGAGCTTGTGGTTCTCCAGCAGGGCTTCGCCAAGCACTATGGAGGAGGAGAAGGTGTAGGAGGAGGGAGGGTGCTGAAAGTGCAACTATCCCTAGGTGGTTTTGGTAATTCATAACAACATATAGCTCATTGAGCTAATGCTATTCCAAGATGATTATTTCAGGAAAGCTCAATGATTGGCATGGCATGGATGTGAAAGTGGAACCCTCAAAATGCTAAGGACAAAGGATTGGCTCAAGCTCAAAAGCTCAAGACTCTTCATTTTATATTTTAGTGATCCAAGATCACATTGAGTCTTTAGGAAAAGCCAATACTATTAAGGAGGGATGAGGTGTTGCTTAATGAGCCTCTTGCTTCATGTGCTTAGTGATATGCTCCAAAACCCTCAACTACTTTCCCATATCCACATATGACCTAAACCCTAAGCCAAACTCGGTCCTACCGATTCTTCCTATCCGGCGCCACCGAGTTTCACTTGTCATTAGCCACTGCCAAACCCTAGCAATTCGGTTCTACCGATAAGGATCTCGGTCTCACCGAGATGGGGTTGCAAACTCTCTGTTTCCCTTTCGTAACTTTTCGGTCTTACCGAAAGAGCGAATCGGTCCCACCGAGATTGCAATGTAAACTCAGTGTTTCCCCTTTGTAACTTTTCGGTCTCACCGAGTTCCACTCGGTCTCACCGAAAGAGCAAATCGGTCCCACCGAGTTTGCCTGACCAACTCTCTGGTTAGCTAATTACCAAATTCGGTCTCACCGAGTTTGTGTAATCGGTCTCACCGAGATTATGTTATGCCCAAACCCTAACCGAATCGGTCCTACCGAGTTGCATGTCAGTCCCACTGAAATTCCTAACGGTCACTCGGTTTACTATTTCGGTCAGACCGAGTTTTGATTCGGTCCCACCGAGATTGGAAACTGTGTGTAACGGTTGGATTTTGTGTGGAGGCTATATATACCCCTCCACCTCCTCTTCATTCGATGAGAGAGCCATCAGAACACATACACCATTCCAACTCATATGTTCTGAGAGAGAACCACCTACTCATGTGTTGAGACCAAGATATTCCATTCCTACCATATGAATCTTGATCTCTAGCCTTCCCCAAGTTGCTTTCCACTCAAACCTTCTTTCCACCAAATCCATATCCTGTGAGAGAGAGTTGAGTGTTGGGGAGACTATCATTTGAAGCACAAGAGCAAGGAGTTCATCATCAACACACCATTTGTTACTTCTTGGAGAGTGGTGTCTCCTAGATTGGCTAGGTGTCACTTGGGAGCCTCCGACAAGATTGTGGAGTTGAACCAAGGAGTTTGTAAGGGTAAGGAGATCGCCTACTTCATGAAGATCTACCGCTAGTGAGGCAGTCCTTCGTAGGCGATGCCATGATGGGATAGACAAGGTTGCTTCTTCATGGACCCTTCATGGGTGGAGCCCTGTGTGGACTCGCGCAACCGTTACCCTTCGTGGGTTGAAGTCTCCATCAACGTGGGATAGGATAGCACCACCTATCCGAACCACGGGAAAAACATCCGTGTCTCCAATGCGTTTGGAATTCTCCAAACCCTCCCTTTACATCTTGCAAGTGCATGCTTTACTTTCGCTGCCTATATACTCTTGCATGCTTGCTTGAATTTATGTGATGATTGCTTGACTTGTCCTAAAATAGCTAAAATCTGCCAAGACTAAAATTGAAAAGGTTAAGTTTTTTATTGGTCAAGTAGTCTAATCACCCCTCTAGACATACTTTCGATCCTACAAGTGGTATCAGAGCTTTGGTCTCCATTTGCGCTTGATCTCATAGCTTTTGGTGGTCATAGCCTTGGTTTCCAAACTAGGAGAGTATTGGCGTCTGCGAGGGAAATTATCACCGTAGAGGTCCTTACTTTGATGGTACTAATTTTGCTAGTTGGAAGCATAAAATGAAAATGCATATTCTTGGACATAACCCCGCCGTTTGGGCTATTGTGTGTGTTTGGTTTGCAAGGTGACTTCTTTGATGGGAGAGAACCGAACGTGAAGCTACCCGCGGATGAGTTGAATGTGCAATACAATGCTCAAGCTTGTGATATCTCTTCAACGGATTGTTGCCCCGAAGATTCAACAAAATCAGCCGCCTTGAGAATGCAAAGGAAATTTGGGACACTTTTGATGATATGCACGAAGGTACCGACTCCGTCAGGATCCAAGTTGGATGTGCTTCAAAGTCAACTTGACAAGTTCAAAATGAAGGATGGTGAAGGTGTCGCTGAAATGTACTCTAGGCTTGCTCTCATCACAAATGAGATTGCCGGCTTAGGAAGTGAAAGATTGACCGAATAGATTCATCATCAAGAAGATTCTAAGGCCTTGGATGGAAAATATGATACCGGTGCACATTGATCCAAATGATGCCCAATTACAAAGATCTCAAAAGCCAACGGAGGTGATTGGAAGAATTGTTGCTCATGAGATGTCACTTAAGGATAAAGAGGAACTTCACAACAAATCAAGTGGTGCCTACAAAGCCTCATGTGAAGCCCCTACATCATCAAGTGAGAAACAAAACTTCAATGAGAATTGAGCTTAATTGGTGAAGAACCTTCAACAAGTTCTACAAGAGTAGAAGCAAAGATTAGAGCTCCAATCAAGGTCCTACAATGACAAAAGATCTTCTAGTCGAGAGCGGAAACTGCCTACAGTTGTGGAAGACCCGGACACTATTCCAATGAGTGTACGGCTCCCTACAAGAGAAGAGAAGATTCTCCAAAAAGAAGAAGCAAAGGATCACCACCAAGAGAGAGAAGGAGTAGAGATGATCGTTATGAACGAAGATACTCACGGAGAAGCAAGGATTCGGAAAGGAAGGAAAAATCATCAAGGAGCTACACAAGACGAAGACATCAAGCTCATGTTGGTGAATGGGTATCCGGCTCCGACTCCGACAGCCACTCCGAGAGAAGTTATCACTCCGACTCCGAAGATACTCAAGATGAAGGTGTTGCCGGTCTAGCACTTGTGTCAACCAACTCCTACGACATATTTGACTCACCAAATGAAGGAATTGGAAGATGCTTCATGGCCAAAGGTCCTAAGGTAACACACCCCGAGTATGTTGATTTCAATAGTGATGAAGATGACTTGTTAGGTGATGATTTGCTTGTTGACAACTCTAGTGATGAATACTATGATGAAATGTCAATTAAACATGCTAATCAAGATAAAACGAATGACAATGATAAGGAGAAGATTGAGGCCTAACTAAAGAACTAAACACTCTTAAGTTAGCTCATGAAACCATCTTCGAAGATCATCAAGAACTTTTAAGAGCTCATGAGAAATTACGCTTTGAAAAGCTCAATCTTGAGCAAGAGCATGAGTTCTTAAAAGCAATCAATGATGATCTCCGCAAGAAAAGTTCTTATTACATTGCCAAGCGTTTACTCTTATCCACTTACATGCCTCAAGTCAAGTCTAGTAACAAGAACAAGAAAGATTCTTCCTCTAACAGTAACAATGATCATGCTAAATCCAATATTGTTGCTTCTAGTAGTTCTCTTGATTCCACTAATGATTCTCTTAGCCAAGTTACACTTGAGCAAGAAAATAGCTTATTGAAGGGAATTATAGAGAAAGGAGTGTACAAAAGCCTTGCCGGGAGTAAGCAATTCGAGGAAATTGTGCGCAAGCAAGGAATGCACCGGAAGAATCAAGGTGTTGGTTTTGAGCGAAAGTTCAATGCCAATGGAGTTGAGTGGGAAGAAGATCAATACCCCAAGACAAAGTTTGTCCCTCAACAAGAGAAGTATACTTCTTTCAAGGGGACACAAGCTCAAGATGATCTTCCACCACAAGACTACAAGCAAAAAGGCAAGGACAAGCTTCAAGAGGAAATTGATGCATTTGAAGAAGCTCCAAAGACCTTAGTCAAGTGGATTCCCAAGACTACTTCAAGCTCCACTTCATCAAGTACGACTACAACTCCAAGGATTCCCATCAAGATGATGTGGATCCAAAAGAAGAAGAACTAGAGAGTTCTTGAGGGTGACTCCGCCAACATACTTCACTCTTATCATTTTGGCAAGAACAAGTGCAATCAACTTCCACACATTGCACTAGTTCAAGGAGTCACAAACCCTCTTGTTGGTAAGACAAGGGACAAGGTAACCTAAAAGTTTTCATGGCAATCATCTTTTGTGTGCATCACTCTATGTCTATGGATATCCTTGTTTGTTCCTTGTGGGACTAACCATGTAGGTATTGAAAGTGCAATTCACTCAAATGGATAGCTCCAAGAGATCTACATGAACATTGAGCATCCACATCTTCAATATCTACATGAAGTCATCATCGACAAAACCCAAGGTTAGTTCATCCCTCTTAGGGGGGATATCACATCTAGGGGGAGCTTTACTCTAAGACTTGAGCTAAAGCAACTCTAAAGATGTGAACACAACAATGCTTTATGTAAAAGTGGTAACCCCACTTGAGCTTAAACGATGAGTATGACCTATGATCAAGTGATCTCACTTGACTCCTAAGTCAATATACTCATATATAGATGACCTAGTCATCGCAAATTGCTTGATAGATGCTAGAATTGGTTGTGCATGCCTTGTCACATATTTCATTTGCCATCTTATTGTGTGAGCATGCTGGTTGCATATTTTACTCATTCGAGGACATCCACTTGTTGTTTTGATTGTTTGGTTTTATCTTCTTTTGCCAAGTGGATGGACAAGAATGCCTAAGAACCTCCTCTAGCTATCTATGCTCTTCTCGTCTCAAACTCTATTCATGCTGCATCACAAAATTTGATCAAGTCAGATTCGAACCACTCTGTGTGAGGAGCGCTCGGAGTCACCGATTCGTCATAGACTTAAACTTCCAAAACCTCTTTATGATTCTCGGTCTGACCGACACTCCACTTTCGGTCCTACCGAGATCATTAAGTTGATCTAGGCTTTCGATCTCGGTGCAACCGATTTGAACCTTTCGGTCACACCGAGTTTCAGTAACTGCACGCAGTTATGAATCTCGGTGCCACCGAGTCGTTCCACTCGGTCACACCGACAGGGTCGGGCTATATATAGTCACGGGCAAAATTTGGAAATTTCTCCGAACCCCTTCGCCCGCGCGATAGCCTGCTCTGCCCTCGTGGTCTCCGGATCGTCTTCTCGCCGCCAGCCGCCTCCAGTCGCTGGTCTCCGTCGCCGTCAACGGGAATTCTGCCCCGTCGTTGCCACCGTAGCAAGTCCCCGCCGAACTAGGGTATGGACTTGATCTTTGTGCTATTCCTCAATCTGATTCCTAGCACATTGTGATCATATTGATTCTAGCCACGTTTGATAAACTTCTATCAAGTCAAAACGCCCGTAGATTAGGTTTGATTCGAAAATTCTAGGTTTAGGTTTCCGCCGAAACCATCTCGGACCCACCGAGTTGAAAAACTCGGTCCCACCGATTTGGCTTATGCCATTGCACAAGTGAGACTCGGTCTGACCGAGAATTACTTATCGGTGTGACCGATTTTGGAACTCTGTGAAACCCTAGCAGTCTCGGTGCCACCGAACTGTGACTTGGTCCTACCGAGTTCACTAGTTTAGGTTCCAAAACTGCTTCGGTATCACCGAGTTTGAAAATCGGTAGATCCGAGATGATTTTAGTAGGAAACTAAAACTAAGTTTTTGGATCATTCTTTTTGCAAAAATCTCTGCATTTTGTGATGCTCATCCTTTCTACCTCATCTATAATCTATTCACAGGGTCAGCAGTCAGAGCTTGCAGCATGTCAGACCAGAGTGATAGCCAGAATCTGTCAGAACAGCAAGTGGTGATGAGTGAGGGCACTAGTCCCTCCAGCTCTTCTGATGAAGGCAGCAGGAGCACTCCTAGCAACTTGCCAAAAGCTGCCACGAGACAGAGAAAGAAGAGGACTTCTGATTCCGAAGATGAAGACTATGTGGCAGAGGAAGAGGCCACTTCCAAGAGAGTTGAGCCAGCTCAAGGCACTAAGCCAGGCCTGAAAATCAAAAGGCCAGCAGGCAGGCAGCCCATGTCAAAGGCCAGAATGTTAACTGAGAAGCCCATAGAGCTAGTTGAAGCTGAGAGCAAGAAAAGAAAGGAAAGGGTGAAGAAGACTGTGGCTAGAGAGCTTGGCAAAGCTTCCATCATGGAAGAGGAAGAAGAAGAAGAAGAAGTAGCTGCACCAGCACCCAAGGCACCCAAGCTAATGGGAGATGCCATAAAATCAGGGGGAGCTGCTTCCAAGGCCAAGCCAGCTCCAAAGCCAAAGCCAAAGAGGAACACAAGAAGCATTCCTGCAGCTGAAAAGAACAAGGCCCCAGTGCCTGAGACTGTTGCTGAAGAAGAGGAAGAGAATGTCCTAAGGAAGCTAAAGCCCAAGATCCCAGACCACAACGATGCTCATCCTGTGGCTGAGGACATGAAGCTCAGGAGAGATTCAGGGCTGAGAAAGTGGAGAGAAGCAGACCCATATGCTTCAAGGAGAAGGACTGCCATGGACTACAGGTTTCACACCAAGGAGCAGCAGGATTTTTATGAGACAGTGCTGCTAGATAAGAAGCCCATTGTCTGTGATGCGATGGGTTGATTGGACATACATCAAGGACAATGAGGAGCACTATCCTGGAGTGCAAGACAGCTTCATAGCTTGTGGAGTAGCTGACTTTGTTGGGCAGAAGCTCACAAAGTGGAATGAGGAACTCATCATGCAGTTCTACTCCACAGCTCACTTTTATCCAGATGGGAGGATCACATGGATGTCTGAGGGTACAAGGTACCAATCCACAGTTGCTGAGTGGGCACAGATCATTAATGCCCCAGAGGAGCAAGATGATGACTTGGATATCTATGCCAAGAAGAAGATGGACCACAACTCAATGTCAAATATGTACAAGGAGATCCCAAATGAAGCACTTGATACCTTCAAGTTTGGCTCAGTACATTACCTTCTGTCAGGGCTCCCGACGATCAATTGGATACTAAGGCACACCTTACTGCCCAAGTCTGGAGATCATAAGATGATCAGAGGCCATGCTATCAACTTGCTACATGTGTTTGATGTGCCTCAGAAGTTCAAGGTGATGAGCCTCATAGTGGAAACAATCAAGAGGACTGCAGCAGACTAGAAGAGGAGCTGCGGATATGCCCCTTAGATTCAGGAGCTCATCAACTCCAAGATGGGCACGGGCATATATTTATTGGACAAGGAACATTTGCCCATCCGTCCAGATTTTGAGAGCAATGAAGTTGTGATGACTAAGAACGAGCCATCGTCTGCACAAGCTTACGCAAAGAAGGAGAAGGCGAGGAAGGAGAAAGCTGCCAAGATGCCAACTCAAGAGGAGGCATCTGAGTATTTCTTGAAGACTAAACAAGAGCAGCTTGGTTACTTGATTGCATCCATGCTGAGGATTGAGCAAAGTCTGGCCACCCTCACTTAAAATCAGCAGAGCCTAGAGAGAATCATGGAACAGAAGTTCTATGACCTGGATGTCAAAGTAACGGAAGTTCAGTCTGCAGTGGAGCAGCTCCACGAGGACATGCAGGAGAGGAGAGGCAGGACTACTACTCATGGCTTTGCCAGAGTGCCAAGAGGTCCGAGGTCGTCTGCCGTGCCAGTTGCTGACACAAGAGCCACCACCTCAGCACCAGCCACAGCCTCAGTTCCACCAGCTCCAGCATCTACTTCAGCTCCAACTCCGGCGTCTACTTCAGCATCTACCAAAGCCTTCATCCTTGGAGTGATCCAGACTCCACCACCACCTGAAGATCAAGCCTGAGCGTCGATCTTGCTATGCATTTTCTAGGAACTTTTTGTAACTTGTTGCCAAAGGGGGAGAAGAATGTATAGATCATAAGCTTCGAGAGAGAGATGTTGCTTTTCTCTCTTGCTTTATTTGGTGTTTTTTTCGAACTTGTTTGCTTTTGAGTGCTTGAGATACTACGTCATTATTTGTGAGACATTGATGATCATGTGTTTGATCATAAGCTACACTTAATGCTTGCTTAATGCTATTATCTTATCTATCTTATGTGATCATTCATATTCTTGGTGATGACTGCATGTATTTCATTCTTATCATTTTAAGCGCTCCACCAAGATGTATGTGACATGGAAGAGTAACCCATGACTCTAACTCTTTGTGCATTTGCAGTCCAAAGCAAATTTTAAATATGCACAAATTTAGGGGGAGCTCTTACTTATCACATACTTCTCAAAGCGACGATATATTTCATGCTTATTATCATTTGTCGAATGCTTTGATCTATATGTTGTCATCAATTACCAAAAAGGGGGAGATTGAAAGTGCAAATATCCCTAGGTGGTTTTGGTAATTCATAACAACATATAGCTCATTGAGCTAATGCTATTCCAAGATGATTATTTCAGGAAAGCTCAATGATTGGCATGGCATGGATGTGAAAGTGGAACCCTCAAAATGTAAGGACAAAGGATTGGCTCAAGCTCAAAAGCTCAAGACTCTTCATTTTATATTTTAGTGATCCAAGATCACATTGAGTCTTTAGGAAAAGCCAATACTATTAAGGAGGGATGAGGTGTTGCTTAATGAGCCTCTTGCTTCATGTGCTTAGTGATATGCTCCAAAACCCTCAACTACTTTCCCATATCCACATATGACCTAAACCCTAAGCCAAACTCGGTCCTACCGATTCTTCCTATCTGGCGCCACCGAGTTTCACTTGTCATTAGCCACTGCCAAACCCTAGCAATTCGGTCCTACCGATAAGGATCTCGGTCCCACCGAGATGGGGTTGCAAACTCTCTGTTTCCCTTTCGTAACTTTTCGGTCCCACCGAAAGAGCGAATCGGTCCCACCGAGATTGCAATATAAATTCAGTGTTTCCCCTTTGAACTTTTCGGTCTCACCGAGTTCCACTCGGTCTCACCGAAAGAGCAAATCGGTCCCACCGAGTTTACCTGACCAACTCTCCGGTTAGCTAATTACCAAATTCGGTCTCACCGAGTTCCTCTCGGTCTCACCGAGATTATGTTGCAAACTCTCTGTTTCCCTTTCGTAACTTTTCGGTCCCACCGAAAGAGCGAATCGGTCCCACCGAGATTGGAAAACTGTGTAACGGTTGGATTTTGTGTGGAGGCTATATATACCCTCCACCTCCTCCTCATTCGATGAGAGAGCCATCAGAACACACACACCATTCCAACTCATATGTTCTGAGAGAGAACCACCTACTCATGTGTTGAGACCAAGATATTCCGTTCCTACCATATGAATCTTGATCTCTAGCCTTCCCAAGTTGCTTTCCACTCAAACCTTCTTTACACCAAATCCAAATCCTATGAGAGAGAGTTGAGTGTTGGGGAGACTATCATTTGAAGCACAAGAGCAAGGAGTTCATTACCTACACACCATTTGTTACTTCTTGGAGAGTGGTGTCTCCTAGATTGGCTAGGTGTCACTTGGGAGCCTCCAACCAGATTGTGGAGGTGAACCAAGGAGTTTGTAAGGGCAAGGAGATCGCCTACTTCATGAAGATCTACCGCTAGTGAGGCAAGTCCTGTGTGGGCGATGGTCATGGTGGGATAGACAAGGTGCTTCTTCATGGACCCTTTGTGGGTGGTTGCTTCTTCGTGGACCCTTCGTGGGTGGAGCCCTGTGGGACTCGCGCAACCGTTACCCTTCATGGGTTGAAGTCTCCATCAACGTGGATGTAGGATAGCACCACCTATCCGAACCACGGGAAAAACATCCGTGTCTCCAATTGCGTTTGAATTCTCCAATCCCTTCCCTTTACATTCTTGCAAGTTGCATGCTTTACTTTCCGCTGCCAATATACTCTTTGCATGCGTGCTTGAATTGTGTGATGATTGCTTGACTTTTCCCAAAATAGCTAAAATCTGCCAAGAACCAAAATTGGGAAAAGGTTAAGTTTTTATTTGGTCAAGTAAGTCTAATCACCCCCCTCTAGACATACTTTCGATCCTACAGAGATTGACCCCCTCCCGATGAGAGGATCGTTGGTGATGACGATGGCGATGATTTTCCCCTCCCAGAGGGAAGTTTCCCCGACAAAATAGCTCTGCTGGAGCCCTAGATTGGTTCCGCCTCAGGTGGCGGAGTTTCATCCAGTGAGCTTGCTTATGATTTTTTCCAGGGAGAAAGACTTCATATAGCGAAAGATGGGCACCGGAGGCCTGCCAGGGGCCCACGAGGTAGGGGGTGCGCCCCCACCCTCGTGGATGGTGGGTGGCCCCCCTCTGGTACTTTCTTTGCTCAGTATTTTTTATTAATTCCAAAAATAACTTCAGAGAGTTTCAGGACTTTTGGAGTTGTGCAGAATAGGTCTCTAATATTTGCTCCTTTTCCAGCCCAGAATTCCAGCTGTCGGCATTCTCCCTCTTCATGTAAACCTTGTAAAATAAGAGAGAATAGGCATATGTATTGTGACATAACATGTAATAATAGCTCATAATGCAATAAATATCGATATAAAAGCATGATGCAAAATGGACGTATCAGTACCCTTCTTCCCCAATGAGGTAGAGCTTTTGGATCTGAGATTTCCCCATTCTTTTGAGCTCTATCCTCCTCCCCCACAAGACAAGGGTTTAGATAGCTTCGGGCCCCGAGAAACATCATCCGGTAATAGCCCTGCATGCTGTTTGTGGCTAGGTCTCATTATGCTCATGAGGGAGTCGCCGCATAAACCGACTCTCCTGATTGTCTCTAGCCTTAAAGATTACCCTCCCTCTTGGGGTGCCCTGTCCCTCCTTATATAAGTTGAAGGGGTGGGTTACATGTAGAGTCCTAGTCGGATTAAGACTCAACCTATTCTGACTTCTCATCACGGGCTTCTCCCCGTGGTCTTCTTAACGTCTTGGGCTTATTAACCCCAGGCGACTCTGTCTGCCAGTTTACAACTGTCTGCCAGGTCATAACTGTCTGCCAGGTTATAACTGTCTGCTGGGTTATAACTGTCTGCCGGGTTATAACTGTCTGCCTGGTCATAACTATTTGTCAACTTACAACTATCCACCGGGTTAAAGATTATCTGCCGGCTTACAACTGTCCGCCGGGTCTCGTTAGCCGGGTCTCACCAGTCGGGTTAGGATCTGAGATGACTTAAGCCTCAGGGTGGCTTATCCTTATGAGCCGGGTCTTGGTTGTGGGGAATATCCCCAACATTAGCCCCTAGTTTAGCTTTGAATTTATTCGTGCTAAACTCTTAAAATAAGAATATGTAAAAAGGACCGGCTCACTCAATAAATACCAGTTAATCAGCTCCTGAAAATTATGAATCTCTGTCATATCAATAAACTGACGTTGGCTCCTTGGAGAAAAAGTAACCCTTATTATCTTCAACTATCTTGACTTGATAAAATTCGTCTGACGTTGTGCCAATTTTCAATACTTCTTCCTCGTATCCATATTACCTGTAGCCCCCAAGTCTTAATTAGGGAATGTAGTAATAGCTTAAGACTTGCTTCAATATGAATGTCGCAACCTTGAATAAATTCGGGTTTTTCATCTCAATCACTAGTCAAAACTGAATATTCCACATATGTAGCCCCCAAGTGCCGGGTTGTCATGCTTGCAGCAACCTGGGACTTGTAATTGCCTTATGCTCATAAAAACTTCAACCAGTGTAGCCCCCAAGAGCCGGCTTAACAAGACTTTATATATACTTCATAGACAATAACATCACATGATGTAACCCCCACCATGGGGCTCAAATCCACGTCCACAAGGTTAAGAGCCTTGTGCTCTACCAACTGAGTAATGGACCCTTCAATATAATGGAGTAAGGCTTGTGTATTTTGAATTTTTGACAGGAGCAATTGGTAGCCCCCAAGGGCCAGCTCATTACAATGTGATGAGTCGAGTCTTCAATAAGGCAAGTAAAAAATGACCTTGCATTAGCCCCAAGTGTCATGGTGCATGCTTTCAGCGACATGGGACTTCCATATTTGATTTAATCATGATCTGAATAATGTAGCCCCAAAGTGTTGGGTCATAAGCCTGCAGCGACTCGGGACTATCTCTTCCATTGTAAGTAAATCATATCCACTGTCTGTATGATATTGCTGAATGCCTTGCATATCAATATCAAACCATACTCCTTGGTGCAAGCTGGTATTCTTGGATGAGGAAATAATAGCCATTACTCTGAAGCGGCTTTGTAAACCTCAATCATAATACTGGTTATTGATAACCATAATAAAAATCCAGCCATGTTATCTATTAAAGATTTGAATAATATAACCTGGTTTGAAAACCGGTTCCTACAATATAAACCAGTATATCCATGCATATATGATGCATGCTATGATGATGCAATGATGATGCAATATATGATGATGATGATGTATGTGTATGACAACAGAGTAAAAAATGTCAGCTTTTGAAGCTTGAATCTTACTTCAATGAAACTAGCATGATAGCCATTGGAGTATCCTCGCTTTCTGTAAGCCGGCTCTCACTTGACCCAATCGATGTTTTAACTTGGATAAGTTCAGGGTCCATATGGATTGACTTATCGAGAGTACACAGAGTTCATAGTAGCATCATGCAAACATGCAGGTTTAACCAAGTTTCAATGAAGGTGGCTTCATAGCCTTGGGTCATCCTCGCTATCCGTAAGCCGACCCTCGCATGACAAACCGCCGTTTTAACCGTAACGAGTTCAGGGTCTTATTTAAAAGATTGACTGTTAAGAGTACGGCGGGTCATTCAGGATTACTTGGTGGAGAAGCATCTTGCATATAGGCAGGATAACCCGGAAATTTTTGGTGAATGCACCTGGCATTCCAAACCAATTAAAAGGTTATGTCCTCTTTGGTGAATACACCTATGTTTGAATAGGATAACCCGAAAACTTTGGTGGATACTTCTGGTGTCCCAAGCCAGTCAAGAGGGTAGTAACGCTATGTTCTCTTTGGTGAATACACCTATGTTTGAACAGGAAGCCCCCAAGTGATCTTTACAGCCCAGCCTATAAGCCGGATCAAAGGGTATTCATAGCTATGTTCAGTGAGTAGGAAGCCCCCAAGTATCAATAATATGATAAGCCAATAAGGCAAGATGCCCATGTTTGAATCACGCATCATGGAAGTAAGTTCTCTTTGGCAACCTTTAACTTTTCCTGAGAACTCAAATTGCGAGAGATTAATTCTTTTTGAGCCGGAATTCTTAAACCGGATATTGAGAGCTTCAAAACTTTGTGAGAGATAGATTTCCCTTGAGCCAGATTTAAACCGGATATTTGAGAGCTTCAGTGAGAGACATATTTCCCTTGAGCCGGATTTTAAACCGGATATTGAGAGCTTCAACGCTTTGTGAGAAACATATTTCTCTTGAACCGGATTTTAAACCGGAATCCTTCATTTTAAGCTAGAAATTTTCTGACGGCCTTTAAATTTTCATCAATATAGCAGTAGCCTCCAGGACCGGGTTATCTTCCCTCCAACGGCCCGAGGTTCTTAATTTTGCTAAAACTAGCAAGATTTGCTGAGTCATATCATTGTAGCCCCCGAGTCTTAAGGCGACTCGAGGAGTTGGCTTGAGACTCTTCATATTTGACGGTGATATGAACTGGCATATAGTTGAACAGCGGATTGCTGGAATATGTTGAATCTCGATGGGTTATAAATGACCCTATCCATTGATCCATCCGGTGTAGGCAAGGGCCATAGCTTGATGGTCTCCTTTGCAATTTTGAATTCTACATAAGAATTTGCACAAACAAGAGTAACTATTCTCAAAGAAAATAAAAATGTAGCAATAGAAACTTGACGGGATGGATTTCACCTGATATGTTTGACCAAAAAATTATCAGCCGTAGGGTTGTAGCAATGATGACAGAGGTGGCGGGTAAAAGCGTAGTACCGGGCGGCTCAGAAGTGATCCTCCGGTTCATGCTGAACCCCTTTTTCGTGCGCCTCTAAGGTCTCTCTTTACCCCACCGGGTCACCTCTTCTTTCACAAGAGGTGAGCCACGGCAACAATGTTTGAGGCCAGGGCTAGCTCAATCCAGCAACTTGTGGCAGTAGAAGACGCGTCGGCGGATCATGGCCAGCGGTTCAACAGCACGGAGCGGCGGCTGAATCCCACGATGGCTCGCCGGTGACGAAGACGAGGGCGGCTCGGAGGCCGCGTGGGTGAGGTAAGGCCCCGCTGGTGAGGCGGAATGAGACCCGGGCGGCTCAGACGTGCCGGCTCAATGGCGGCTCGGAGTGGGCCAACCAAGGCGGAGGCAGTTGACACAGGAAACCAGCGCGGGGCGCGAGGTGACGGAAAAGAAATGAAGTACGGCTGCAGCTGGCAGGGTCGAGCGGCGGCTCGGAAGAAACAAGGTGCGACGGCGGCTCAGGCGAAGCGAGGCCTTGGCAGCGACGACAGAGACCGGCAACTCGGGTCCGCACCTGACGGACGGAGGTGACAACAATGATGAACCGCAAAAGAAGAGGCCCATGGTGTGGGAGTGAAGAGGAGACGGATCTTTGCAGCGGCTTAAAAACCCGACAGTGGAAGAATCCCGTGAGGCAAGGTGGAAGGCGATCCCTGACGGCTCGGCATGCGCCAGCGGTGGCAGCTGTAGCGTGAGGCCGGGCGGCTCATAGTGCCGTCGGACAGGTCGACTCTCAGGCGCTGGTAGAAGTGATGGCGACTTGGCGATTCCACGGTTAGTTTGTTTGATGAAGCTGGTCGAGGGGGAAAATACTGAGGCGAGTTAGCGAGCCCCGGCGAGGGTCGGCCCACATAGGCAGAGGTGAGCAGCGGTCAAGCAGCGGCTTAGGGAGGACTTCACCGAGGAGAGACGATGGCAGGCCGGCTCACAGCAATGGAGGTAGCGGAGATGGCGCGGCATCGGTGGGTCGACAAAGTAAACCATGTCGGAGGCGAAGAAACGGTGGCTCAACGCGGTGGAGAGGTGGCTGACAGTGCCGACTTTGGAGTGAGGGGTGGTTTGGTGCATGGGCCGCGGTGGTGGAGCCAGCGTGGATGAGTTTCACGCAGGGCAAGGCAGCAACGGTAGTGCCCTAACTTTTTTGCACGGGTCGGCTCGGCGCGCGGCCGTATCCATAGCAACAGATACGAGGCAGGGCGGTTCCAAACAAGGCCGTGGAGGTGACGATTTGGCGACGGCAGCTCACGGGCCACTACAATTTGTTGGGGAACATAGTAATAATTTAAAATTTTCCTACGTGTCACCAAGATCAATCTAGGTGATGATAGCAACGATAGAGAGGGAGTGCATCTTCATACCCTTGAAGATCGCTAAGCGGAAGCGTTACAAGAACGCGATTGATGGAGTCGTACTCGCGGCGATTCAAATCGCGGAAGATCCGATCCAAGTGCCGAACGATGGCACCTCCGCATTCAACACACGTACAGCCCGGGGACGTCTCCTCCTTCTTGATCCATCAAGGGGAGAGGAGAAGTTGAGGGAGAGCTCCGGCAGCACGACGACGTGGTGGTGGAGCTTGCGGTTCTCCTGCAGGGCTTTGCCAAGCACTACAGAGGAGGAGGTGTTGGAGGAGGGAGGGGATGTGCCAGGGGAAGGGGTGCGGCTGCTCTCTCTCCCCCTCACTATATATAGGGGGAAGGGGGAGGAGGAGGCGCCCTAGGGTTTCCCTAGGGGAGGGGCGGCGGCCACAGGGGAAACCCTAGATGGGTTTGAGCGTCCCCACCCCTAGGAAACTTGCCCCCCAAGCCGGGAGGGGTGGCTGCCCTAGGGGAGCCACCCCCACCTCTCCAGGTTACATGAGATGGGGTGGGAGGGGCGCTCAACCCTTAGTGGGCTGATGTGCCCCCTCCCCTTGGCCCATAAGGTCCCCCAACGCTTGCCGGGGCCTGCAAAACCCCTTTCGGACACATTGGTCGTCACCCGGTACCCCAGGAACAATTCCTAACTCCAATACCCTTCGTCCAATATATCGATCTTCACCTCTGGACCATTCCAGAGTTCCTCGTCATGTCTAGGATCTCATTCGGGACTCCGAACAACCTTCGGTAACCACATACTATTTCCCATAACAACTCTAGCGTCACCGAACCTTAAGTGTGTAGACCCTACGGGTTCAGGAACCATGCAGACATGGCCGAGACACCTCTCCGGCCAATAACCAATAGCGGGATATGGATACCCATATTGGCTCCCACATGTTCCACGATGATCTCATCGGATGAACCACAATGTCGGGGATTCAATCAATCCCGTATACAATTCCCTTTGTCCATTGGTATGTTACTTACCCGAGATTCGATCGTCGGTATCCTCATACCTCATTCAATCTCGTTACCGGCAAGTCTCTTTACTCGTTCGTAACACATGATCCCATGACTAACTCCTTAGTCACATTGAGATCATTATGATGATGCATCACCGAGTGGGACCAGAGATACCTCTCCGTCATACAGAGTGACAAATCCCAGTCCGATTCATGCCAACCCAACAGACACTTTCAGAGATACCTGTAGTGCACCTTTATAGCCACAGCAATTACGTTGTGACGTTTGATACACCCAAAGCACTCCTACGGTATCCGGGAGTTGCACAATCTCATGGTCTAAGGAAATGATACTTCAACATTAGAAAAGCTCTAGCAAACGAACTACACGATCTTGTGCTATGCTTAGGATTGGGTCTTGTCCGGCACATCATTCTCCTAATGATGTGATCCCGTTATCAACGACATCCAATGTCCATGGTCAGGAAACCACGAACCATCTATTGATCAACGAGATAGTCAACTAAAGGCTTACCAGGGACATTTATGGTCTATGTATTCACACATGTATTACGGTTTTCCGTTAATACAATTATAACATGAATAATAGACAATTATCATGAACAAGGAAATATAATAATAACCATTTTATTATTGCCTCTAGGGCATATTTCCAACAGTCTCCCACTTGCACTAGAGTCAGTAATCTAGTTCACATCGCCATGTGATAACACTCATAGTTCACATCGCCATGTGACTAACACCCAAGAGTTTACTAGAGTCAATAATCTAGTCGCACATCAAATCTCATCCATGTGATTAACACTTAATAGTTCTAGGGTTTGATCATGTTATGCTTACGAGAGAGTGTCAGTCAACGGAGTCTGCAACATTCAGATCTGTGTGTTCTTCGCAAATCTCTATTTCATATTGTAGATGTTGCTACTATGCTCCACTTGGAGCTATTCCAAATTGTTGCTCCACTATACGTATCGGTTTGCTACTCAGAGTCATTCTGGATAGGTGTTAAAGCTTGCATCGACGTAACCCTTCATGCCAAACTCTTCATCACCTCCATAATGAGAAAAATTTCCTTATTCCCAAGGACAATGTTGACCGCTATCCAGTGATCCACTCCTGGATCACTCTTATACCCCCTTGCCAGACACATGGAAGGCACATCGGTACAACATGGCATATCGTATAGAGCCTATGGCTAAGGCATAGGGGACGACTTTCGTCCTTTCTCTTTCTTCTACCGTGGTCGAGCTTCAAGTCTTAACTTCACACTACAACTTAGGCAATAACTCCTTCTTTGACTGATCCATCTGAACTCCTTCAAGATCATGTCAAAGTATGTGCTCTGTGAAAGTCTTATCAGGTATCTTGATTTATCTCTATAGATCTTGAACCCAACATGTTAGCAATTTTACAGTGTCTTCCTTTGAAAAACTCCATTCAAATAACCCTTTATGCTTTCCATAAAATTCTACATCATTTCGATCAACAATATGTCATCCACATATATATATCAAAATTGTTGTAGTGCTCCCACTCACTTTCTTGCAAATACAAGTTTCTTGCAAACTTTGTATAAACCAAATGCTTTGATCACCTCATCAAAGCGCATGTTCCAACTCCGAGATGCTTGCTCCAGTCCATAGAAGGATCGCTGGAGTTTGCATACCTTTTAGCATCCTTAGGATCGACAAAACCTTTTGGTTGTATCACATACACCTTTCCTCATGGAAACCATCAAGGAAACTTTGTTTTGACATCCATCTGCCAGATTTCGTAAATGAAAATGCAGCAACTGCTAAATAAGTTCTAACAGACTTTAGCATCGCTATGATTGAGAAGAGTCTCATCACAGTCAACTCCTAACTTGTCGAAAACTTATTTGAGACAAGTCGAGCTTCATAAATGGTGACATTACCATCATCGTCTGTCTTCTTCTTAAAGATCCATTTATTCTAAATGGCTTCCGATCATCGGCAAGTCCACCAAAGTCCATACTTGTTCTATACATGGATCCTATCTCGGATTTCATGGCTCCTCTAGCCATTTGTTGAATCCGGGCCCACATCGCTTCTTCATAGCTCATAGGTTCATCGTTGTCCAACAACATGACCTTTAAGACAGGGTTACCTCAGAAGTTGTACACACCCTTGTCGACCTACGAGGTTTGAAACTTGATCTAAAGATCCATGATGATCATCATTAGCTTTCTCTTCAACTAAGGTAGGTGCCATAGAAAATCTTTTGTGCGCTACTCTCTGGTTGAAGTAAAGGTTCAACAACTCATCAAGTTCTATCTTCCTCACACTCAATTCTTCCGTTGAGAGAAACTCTTTCTTGAGAAAAGACCTGTTCATAGCAACAAACACCTTTGCCTCAGATCTGAGATAGAAGGTATACCCAATCGTCTTGTTTGGGTATTCTATGAAGACACCATTTTCTGCTTTGGGTTCTAGCTTTTCTGGCGAAGCCTATCGACATAGCATCATAGCCCCAAACCTTTAAGAAACAAAGAACTTAGGTTTCTTGCCAAAACCATAGTTCATATGGTTGTCATTCTTCCACGGACTTAGGTGGTGCCCTATTTAAAGTGAATGTAATTCTCTAGTGCATAACCCCAAAATGATAGCGATAGATCGGTAAGAGACATCATAGATCACACCATAATCCCAATAGGGTGCGATTACGACGCTCGGACACACATTACGCTATGGTGTTCCAGGTGGCGGTCAACTGTGAAAACTATTCCAACCTTGTCTTTTAGTGATCTGCCAACTTCATAACTCAGATACTCTCCCCTTGATCAGATCATAGGAAATTGATCTTCTTGTTATGATGATTCTCAACTTCACCTCTGAAATTGCTTGAACTTTTCAAATGTTTCAGACTTATGCTTCATTAAGTAAATATACCCATATCTACTCAATTCATCGGTGAAGGTGAGAAAATAATGATATCCACGCGTGCGTCAACACTCATCGACCACACATCAGCATGGTATGATTTCCAACAAGTCACTGCCCGTTCCATGTTCCAAAAAAACGGGGTTTTAGTCATCTTGCAGAGCATGGTTCACATGTGTTCAGAGTGATTCAAAATCAAGTGACTCCAAAAGACCATTAGCATGGAGGTTCTTCATGCGCTTTACACCAATATACCTAAGCAGGCAGTGCCAACAAGAACGTGGTACTATCATTATCAACTCTACATCTTTGGGCATCAATGTTATGAACATGTGTATCACTACGACCGAAGATTCAATAAACCATTCACATTGGGTGCATGACCATAGAAGGTGTTATTCATGTAAACATAATAACCATTATTCTTCTGTGCTTAAATGAATAATCGTATTGCCATAAAACATTGATCTATCATGTTCATGCTCAACGCAGACACAATGCAAACAACATTTATCTGGGTTCAACACTAATCCCGTAGGTAGAGGGAGTGTGCGATGGTGATCACATCAACCTTGGAAACACTTCCAACACACATCGTCACCTCTCGCCCTTAGCTAGTCTCCGTTTATTCTGTCTTTGTTTCGAGTTACCAATATTAGCAACTAAACCCGGTATCTATACCCATTTGCTACTAGGAGTACTAGTAAGGTACACATCAATACACATATACCAAATATAGTTTTGTTGAAGTTACAGCCTTCTTATCTACCAAGTATTTGAGGCAATTCTGCGCTACTAGTGACCGTTCCCCTAATAGAAGCACTTCGTCTCGGGTTTGGGTTCTTGGGTTTATTCACTGGAGGGGTACTGGCTTGCATTCATGAAGTTTCCCTCCTTCCCTTTCCTCTTTGAAACCAGTGGTCTTGTTAACCATCAACACTTGATGCTCCTTCTTGGATTCTACCATTACGACCTGAAGCACGACGAACAGCTCCGAGATCATCATCCCCTTCATGTTATAGTTCATCACGAAACTCTAGTAAGCTTGGTGATAGTGACTGGAGAACTTTTGTCAATCACTCTTTAATCTGGAGATTAACTCCCACTTTATTCAAGCGATTGAAGTACCCAGACATTCTGAGCACCTGCTCACTGGCTAATATCCCCCTCCATCTTGTAGGCAAAGATCTTGTCTAGAGGTCTCAATGAAGGAAATATGCCCTAGAGGGCAATAATAAAGTTATATTATTTCTTATATCATGATAAATTTTAATTCATGCTAAGAAAATTGGTATTACGGAAACATAATACATGTGTGAATACATAGAACAAACAGAGGTGTCACTAGTATGCCTCTACTTGACTAGCCTCGTTAATCAAAAGAATGGTTATGTTTCCTACCATGACAAGGAGTTGTTATTTGATTACGGATCACATCAATTAGGTGAATGATCTGATTGACATGACCCATTCCATTAGCTTAGCACCCGATCGTTTAGTATGTTGCTATTGCTTTCTTCATGACTTATACATGTTCCTATGACTATGAGATTATGCAACTCCCGTTTGCCGGAGGAACACTTTGTGTGCTACCAAACGTCACAACGTAAATGGGTGATTATAAAGGTGCTCTACAGGTGTCTCCAAAGGTACATGTTGGGTTGGCGTATTTCGAGATTAGGATTTGTCACTCCGATTGTCGGAGAGGTATCTCTGGGCCCTCTCGGTAATGCACATCACATAAGCCTTGCAAGCATTGCAACTAATGAGTTAGTTGCGAGATGATGTATTACGGAACGAGTAAAGAGACTTGCCGGTAACGAGATTGAACTAGGTATTGGATACTGACGATCGAATCTCGGGCAAGTAACATACCGATGACAAAGGGAACAACGTATGTTGTTATGCGGTCTGACCGATAAAGATCTTCGTAGAATATGTAGGAGCCAATATGAGCATCCAGGTTCCGCTATTGGTTATTGACCGGAGACGTGTCTCGGTCATGTCTACATTGTTCTCGAACCCGTAGGGTCCGCACGCTTAAGGTTTCAATGACAGTTATATTATGAGTTTATGAGTTTTGATGTACCGAAGTTAGTTCGGAGTCCCGGATGTGATCACGGACATGACGAGGAGTCTCGAAATGGTCGAGACATAAAGATTGATATATTGGACGGCTATATTCGGACACCGGAAGTGTTCCGGGTGATTTCGGAGAAAACCGGAGAGCCGGAGGGTTACCGGAACCCCCCCGGGAGAAGTAATGGGCCATATGGGCCTTAGTGGAGAGAGAGAGGGGCCAAAGGTGGGCCGCGTGCCTCCTCCCCCTGGTCCGAATTGGACTAGGAGAGGGGGGGCGGCGCCCCCCTTTCCCTCTCCCTCCCCACTTCTTTCCCCCTCCTAGTAGGAGTCCTACTCCTACTAGGAGGAGGACTCCTCCTTGGCGCGCCTATAGGGGCCGGCCGGCCTCCTCCCCTTGCTCCTTTATATACGGGGGCAGGGGGCACCCTAGACACACAAGTTGATCTTCGTGATCGTTCTCTTAGCCGTGTGCGGTGCCCCCCTCCACCATAATATCCTCGATAATATTGTAGCGGTGCTTAGGCGAAGCCCTGCGACGGTAGAACATCAAGATCGTCACCACGCCGTCGTGCTGACGGAACTCTTCCCCGACACTTTGCTGGATCGGAGTCCGGGGATCGTCATCGAGCTGAACGTGTGCTAGAACTCGGAGGTGCCGTAGTTTCGGTGCTTGATCGGTCGGGCCGTGGAGACGTACGACTACATCAACCAAACGCTTCCGTTGTCGATCTACAAGGGTACGTAGATCACACTCTCCCCTCTCGTTGCTATGCATCACCATGATCTTGCGTGTGCGTAGGAATTTTTTTGAAATTACTACGTTCCCCAACAGTGGTATCGAGCCTAGGTTTTATATGTTGATGTTATATGCACGAGTAGAACACAAGTGAGTTGTGGGCGATATAAGTCATACTGCTTACCAGCATGTCATACTTTGGTTCGGCGGTATTGTTGGACGAAGCGGCCCGGACCGACATTACGCGTACGCTTACGCGAGACCGGTTCTCCCGACGTGCTTTGCACATAGGTGGCTTGCGGGTGACAGTTTCTCCAACTTTAGTTGAACCGAGTGTGGCTACGCCCGGTCCTTGCGAAGGTTAAAACAACACCAACTTGACAAACTATCGTTGTGGTTTTGATGCGTAGGTAAGATTGGTTCTTGCTTAAGCCCGTAGCAGCCACGTAAAACTTGCAACAACAAAGTAGAGGACGTCTAACTTGTTTTTGCAGGGCATGTTGTGATGTGATATGGTCAAGACATGATGCTAAATTTTATTGTATGAGATGATCATGTTTTGTAACCGAGTTATCGGCAACTGGCAGGAGCCATATGGTTGTCGCTTTATTGTATGCAATGCAATCGCGCTGTAATGCTTTACTTTATCACTAAGCGGTAGCGATAGTCATGGAAGCATAAGATTGGCGAGACGACAACGATGCTACGATGGAGATCAAGGTGTCGCGCCGGTGACGATGGTGATCACGACGGTGCTTCGGAGATGGAGATCACAAGCACAAGATGATGATGGCCATATCATATCACTTATATTGATTGCATGTGATGTTTATCTTTTATGCATCTTATCTTGCTTTGATTGACGGTAGCATTATAAGATGATCTCTCACTAATTATCAAGAAGTGTTCTCCCTGAGTATGCACCGTTGCGAAAGTTCTTCGTGCTGAGACACCACGTGATGATCGGGTGTGATAGGCTCTACGTTCAAATACAATGGGTGCAAAACAGTTGCACACGCGGAATACTCAGGTTATACTTGACGAGCCAAGCATATACAGATATGGCCTCGGAACACGGAGACCGAAAGGTCGAGCGTGAATCATATAGTAGATATGATCAACATAGTGATGTTCACCAATGAAACTACTCCATCTCACGTGATGATCGGACATGGTTTAGTTGATTTGGATCACGTAATCACTTAGAGGATTAGAGGGATGTCTATCTAAGTGGGAGTTCTTTAAGTAAATTAATTGAACCTAAATTTATCATGAAACTTAGTACCTGATAGTATCTTGCTTGTTTATGCTTTTGTAGATAGATGGCTCGTGCTGTTGTTCCGTTGAATTTTAATGCGTTCCTTGAGAAAGCAAAGTTGAAAGATGATGGTAGCAATTACACGGACTGGGTCCGTAACTTGAGGATTATCCTCATTGCTGCACAGAAGAATTACGTCCTGGAAGCACCGCTGGGTGCCAGGCCTGCTGCTGGAGCAACACCAGATGTTATGAACGTCTGGCAGAGCAAAGCTGATGACTACTCGATAGTTCAGTGTGCCATGCTTTACGGCTTAGAATCGGGACTTCAACAAACGTTTTGAACGTCATGGAGCATATGAGATGTTCCAGGAGTTGAAGTTAATATTTCAAGCAAATGCCCGGATTGAGAGATATGAAGTCTCCAATAAGTTCTATAGCTGCAAGATGGAGGAGAACAGTTCTGTCAGTGAGCATATACTCAAAATGTCTGGGTATAATAATCACTTGATTCAATTGGGAGTTAATCTTCCAGATGATTGCGTCATTGACAGAATTCCAATCACTGCCACCAAGCTACAAGAGCTTCGTGATGAACTATAATATGCAAGGGATGAACAAGACTATTCCCGAGCTCTTCGCAATGCTGAAAGCTGCGGAGGTAGAAATCAAGAAGGAGCATCAAGTGTTGATGGTCAACAAGACCACTAGTTTCAAGAAAAAGGGCAAAGGGAAGAAGAAGGGGAACTTCAAAAAGAACGGCAAGCAAGTTGCTACTCAAGAGAAGAAACCCAAACCTGGACCTAAGCCTGAAACTGAGTGCTTCTATTGCAAGCAGACTGGTCACTGGAAGCGGAACTGCCCCAAGTATTTGGCGGATAAGAAGGATGGCAAGGTGAACAAAGGTATATGTGATATACATGTTATTGATGTGTACCTTACTAATGCTCGCAGTAGCACCTGGGTATTTGATACTGGTTCTGTTGCTAATATTTGCAACTCGAAACAGGGACTACGGATTAAGCGAAGATTGGCTAAGGACGAGGTGACGATGCGCGTGGGAAACGGTTCCAAAGTCGATGTGATCGCAGTCGGCACGCTACCTCTACATCTACCTTCGGGATTAATATTAGACCTAAATAATTGTTATTTGGTGCCAGCGTTAAGCATGAACATTATATCTGGATCTTGTTTGATGCGAGACGGTTATTCATTTAAATCTGAGAATAATGGTTGTTCTATTTATATGAGTAATATCTTTTATGGTCATGCACCCTTAAAGAGTGGTCTATTTTGTTGAATCTCGATAGTAGTGAACACACATATTCATAGTGTTGAAGCCAAAAGATGCAGAGTTGATAATGATAGTGCAACTTATTTGTGGCACTGCCGTTTAGGTCATATCGGTGTAAAGCGCATGAAGAAACTCCATACTGATGGACTTTTGGAACCACTTGATTATGAATCACTTGGTACTTGCGAACCGTGCCTCATGGGCAAGATGACTAAAACACCGTTCTCCGGTACTATGGAGAGAGCAACAGATTTGTTGGAAATCATACATACAGATGTATGTGGTCCGATGAATATTGAGGCTCGTGGCGGATATCATTATTTTCTCACCTTCACAGATGACTTAAGCAGATATGGGTATATCTACTTAATGAAACATAAGTCTGAAACATTTGAAAAGTTCAAAGAATTTCAGAGTGAAGTTGAAAATCATCGTAACAAGAAAATAAAGTTTCTACGATCTGATCGTGGAGGAGAATATTTGAGTTACGAGTTTGGTGTACATTTGAAACAATGCGGAATAGTTTCGCAACTCACGCCACCCGGAACACCACAGCGCAATGGTGTGTCCGAACGTCGTAATCGTACTTTACTAGATATGGTGCGATCTATGATGTCTCTTACTGATTTACCGCTATCGTTTTGGGGTTATGCTTTAGAGACGGCCGCATTCACGTTAAATAGGGCACCATCAAAATCCGTTGAGACGACGCCTTATGAACTGTTGGTTTGGCAAGAAACCAAAGTTGTCGTTTCTGAAAGTTTGGGGCTGCGATGCTTATGTGAAAAAGTTTCAACCTGATAAGCTCGAACCCAAATCGGAGAAATGTGTCTTCATAGGATATCCAAAGGAGACTATTGGATACACCTTCTATCACAGATCCGAAGGCAAGACTTTTGTTGCTAAATTCGGAAACTTTCTGGAGAAGGAGTTTCTCTCGAAAGAAGTGAGTGGGAGGAAAGTAGAACTTGACGAGGTAACTGTACCTGCTCCCTTATTGGAAAGTAGTGCATCACAGAAAACTGTTTCAGTGACACCTACACCAGTTAGTGAGGAAGCTAATGATGATGATCATGAAACTTCAGAACAAGATACTACTGAACCTCGTAGATCAACCAGAGTGAGATCCGCGCAGAGTGGTACGGTAATCCTGTTCTGGAAGTCATGCTACTAGATCATGATGAACCTACGAACTATGAAGAAGCGATGGTGAGCCCAGATTCCGCAAATGGCTTGAAGCCATGAAATCTGAGATGGGATCCATGTATGAGAACAAAGTATGGACTTTGGTTGACTTGCCCGATGATCGGCAAGCAATTGAGAATAAATGGATCTTCAAGAAGAAGACTGACGCTGACGGTAATGTTACTGTCTACAAAGCTCGACTTGTCGCAAAAGGTTTTTGCACAAGTTCAAGGGATTGACTACGATGAGACCTTCTCACCCGTAGCGATGCTTAAGTCTGTCCGAATCATGTTAGCAATTGCCGCATTTTATGATTATGAAATTTGGCAGATGGATGTCAAAACTGCATTCCTGAATGGATTTCTGGAAGAAGAGTTGTATATGATGCAACCAGAAGGTTTTGTCGATCCAAAGGGAGCTAACAAAGTGTGCAAGCTCCAGCGATCCATTTATGGACTGGTGCAAGCCTCTCGGAGTTGGAATAAACGCTTTGATAGTGTGATCAAAGCATTTGGTTTTATACAGACTTTTGGAGAAGCCTGTATTTACAAGAAAGTGAGTGGGAGCTCTGTAGCATTTCTGATATTATATGTGGATGACATATTACTAATTGGAAATGATATAGAATTTCTGGATAGCATAAAGGGATACTTGAATAAGAGTTTTTCAATGAAAGACCTCGGTGAAGCTGCTTACATATTAGGCATTAAGATCTATAGAGATAGATCAAGACGCTTAATTGGACTTTCACAAAGCACATACCTTGACAAAGTTTTGAAGAAGTTCAAAATGGATCAAGCAAAGAAAGGGTTCTTGCCTGTGTTACAAGGTGTGAAGTTGAGCAAGACTCAATGCCCGACCACTGCAGAAGATAGAGAGAAAATGAAAGATGTTCCCTATGCTTCAGCCATAGGCTCTATCATGTATGCAATGCTGTGTACCAGACCTGATGTGTGCCTTGCTATAAGTCTAGCAGGGAGGTACCAAAGTGATCCAGGAGTGGATCACTGGACAGCGGTCAAGAACATCCTGAAATACCTGAAAAGGACTAAGGATATGTTTCTCATATATGGAGGTGACAAAGAGCTCATCGTAAAAGGTTACGTTGATGCAAGCTTACGTTGATGCAAGCTTTGACACTGATCCGGACGATTCTAAATCGCAAACCGGATACGTGTTTACATTAAACGGTGGAGCTGTCAGTTGGTGCAGTTCTAAACAAAGCGTTGTAGCGGGATCTACATGTGAAGCGGAGTACATAGCTGCTTCGGAAGCAGCAAATGAAGGAGTCTGGATGAAGGAGTTCATATCCGATCTAGGTGTCATACCTAGTGCATCGGGTCCAATGAAAATCTTTTGTGACAATACTGGTGCAATTGCCTTGGCAAAGGAATCCAGATTTCACAAGAGAACCAAGCACATCAAGAGACGCTTCAATTCCATCCGGGATCTAAGTCCAGGTGGGAGACATAGAGATTTGCAAGATACATACGGATCTGAATGTTGCAGACCCGTTGACTAAGCCTCTTCCACGAGCAAAACATGATCAGCACCAAGCTCCATGGGTGTTAGAATCATTACTGTGTAATCTAGATTATTGACTCTAGTGCAAGTGGGAGACTGAAGGAAATATGCCCTAGAGGCAATAATAAAGTTATTATTTATTTCCTTATATCATGATAAATGTTTATTATTCATGCTAGAATTGTATTAACCGGAAACATAATACATGTGTGAATACATAGACAAACAGAGTGTCACTAGTATGCCTCTACTTGACTAGCTCGTTAATCAAAGATGGTTATGTTTCCTAACCATGAAAGAGTTGTTATTTGATTAACGGGATCACATCATTAGTGAATGATCTGATTGACATGACCCATTCCATTAGCTTAGCACCCGATCGTTTAGTATGTTGCTATTGCTTTCTTCATGACTTATACATGTTCCTATGACTATGAGATTATGCAACTCCCGTTTGCCGGAGGAACACTTTGTGTGCTACCAAACGTCACAACGTAACTGGGTGATTATAAAGGAGCTCTACAGGTGTCTCCAAAGGTACATGTTGGGTTGGCGTATTTCGAGATTAGGATTTGTCACTCCGATTGTCGGAGAGGTATCTCTGGGCCCTCTCGGTAATGCACATCACATAAGCCTTGCAAGCATTGCAACTAATGAGTTAGTTGCGAGATGATGTATTACGAAACGAGTAAAGAGACTTGCCGGTAACGAGATTGAACTAGGTATTGAGATACCGACGATCGAATCTCGGGCAAGTAACATACCGATGACAAAGGGAACAACGTATGTTGTTATGCGGTCTGACCGATAAAGATCTTCGTAGAATATGTAGGAGCCAATATGAGCATCCAGGTTCCGCTATTGGTTATTGACCGGAGACGTGTCTCGGTCATGTCTACATTGTTCTCGAACCCGTAGGGTCCGCACGCTTAAGGTTTCGATGACAGTTATATTATGAGTTTATGAGTTTTGATGTACCGAAGTTAGTTCGGAGTCCCGGATGTGATCACGGACATGACGAGGAGTCTCGAAATGGTCGAGACATAAAGATTGATATATTGGACGGCATGAGCCTGAAATACCAATTTCAGCTCTTGGAACATCTCATATGTTCTATGGCGTTCAAAACACTTTTGGAGCCCCAACTCTAAGCCGTAAAGCATGGCGCACTAAACTATTAGGTAGTCATCAGATCAGGTCTGCCAGATGTTCACAACATCCACAGACGATGCCAGAGGGGTTGGCACACCGAGCGGTGCATCCAGGATAGAAGCCTTCTGTGTAGCAATGAGGACAATCCTCAGACTACAGTGCTAGTCCGCACAATTGCTTAATCTTTCAACTTAGTCTTTCTCTAGGAACGTATTAAAACAGAGAGCTTATTTTTGAGTATCGCAGAAAAGGAAAACCAAACGGAGTCCAATTGACCTGAAACTTGACGGAGCTTATTTTTGGACCAGAAGAAGGCCATGGAGTAAAAGAGTTGGGCCAGAAGAGTCCCGGGCTGCCCACGAGGGTGGGAGGCGCGCCCACCACCCTGGGCGCGCCCCCGTACCTCCTGGACAGCCCGAAGACCCCCCTGACTTGTTCCTGACGCCAAAAGCTCTTATATATACAGACCCCCCCAGAACATAACCTAGATCGGGAGTTCCGCCGCCGCAAGCCTCCGTAGCCACCGAAAACCAATCTAGACCCGTTCCGGCACCCTGCCGGGGGGGGGGGGGGGAACCCTCACCGGTGGCCATCTTCATCATCCCGGCGCTTTCCATGACGAGGAGGGTAGTTCACCCTAGGGGTTGAGGGGATGTACCATTAGCTATGTGTTTGATCTCTCTCTCTCTCTCTCTCTCTCGTGTTCTTGACTCGACATGATCTTGATGTATCGCAAGCTTTGCTATTATAGTTGGATCTTATGATGTTTCTCCCCCTCTATCTCTTGTAATGGATTGAATTTTCCCTTTGAAGTTATCTCATTGGATTGAGTCTTTAAGGATTTGAGAACACTTGATGTATGTCTTGCATGTGCTTATCTATGGTGACAATGGGATATCACGTGATCTACTTGATGTATATTTTGGTGATCAACTTGCGGGTTCCGTAACATTGTGAACTTATGCATAGGGGTTGGCACACATTTTCGTCTTGACTCTTACGTAG
>NC_053024.1:129653301-129779998 GCF_003073215.2 Triticum urartu | reverse complement strand
TATGTGTTATTTGCATATTTTCGAAAATAGGATTTTTGGAGAGAGAGAAGAGAGCTTTCAAAAAGTATTGGAGTGCACCTCACCTCTCCACACCTTGAAGGCAAGCATTTCTGAACCCAGGCATAATATTATCGTTTGTTCTTTGATACAGTTACAACACCACCGTGGCACGGAGTATCCGTTATGTGTTTGTGAGGATATGATCATACTTGCATACTGATGATCTCATGCTATTGGAGCTTGATATGTTGCGATAGTAATCATTTTCACATGCCTTTTATGCCTACTGGAAGGAAACCGAGAAAGTCTCTGTATTGGGTAGACACGAGCTTATCTCTGGTTCCCCGTAGGATGAGGTATGATGAGTGGTGATACTGTCTGTTGGTTTGAAACATATTTGTTATACTAATCATGCAGGAAATACTAAAGCCTCCTGAGTCGGCCGTAGATCGAGTCTTGTTCCAGCAACCCCCACACTTGTTTCGTGCTGCCACTTGTCCCTGCCGCAGGTAGGGTACGGTTCAGTAAGTTGTCAACCCCTGTCCTAGCACACACCATACAGAGAGGCCATGGTGGAAGATACCGGCTGCATCCGGGGACCGAGATGCGAGGCCGCCCCTTAAAGTGCGCGATAGAAATTTGATCCCATGCTACGCGAGGTTGTAGCCTCCCCACTTAGAGTTTTGCTTAACATGTGTCTGGGTGATTCCAGACACGAGTAAAGTTAAGTTGGTGTGTGCAAGTCAGGCGTGTTTTTGACTAAAAGACCGTAGACGGAATTAGTTCTATTGGACTAAAGAAATCCGTTACTCGTGGGTAAAGAGTACACCCTCTGCAGAGATATTATACCTATTCGAATAGCCGTGTCCATGGTTAAGGACTACAGTCTGGGATGGGTCAAGTGTCGGTCTTAGTGTCGGTCTTTGGAGGAAAAACTACTAAACCAAAACATTGATTATGACCGGTGACGTATGATGATTATGATTATTATTATTATGGACTAACCATTTATGTTATTTGAATTATTGAGTATCCTTGGGACGGTTCTACCTCCTGGATATTCACCATGATTACTCTTATATAAGCCCTTTATGTGGTGTCGCCCAGACGCCCGACTGTGGCATGCGTGTTATTTCATTTACTTATAAGCCCTTTATGTGGTGTCGCTCAGACGCCTGACTGTGGCATGCTTGTTATTTCATTTACTTATAAGCCCTTTATGTGGTGTCGCACAGACACCTGACTGTGGCATGCTTGTTATTTCATTTACTTATAAGCCCTTTATGTGGTGTCGCACAGACGCCCGACTGAGGCACGCTTCATATTATTATCCTTTCGAGGCGTCGCTTCAGACACCCAATCGGTGCTCTTCATTTCTACTCCCTGATTGTTTACTCATATGATCTGCTTGCGTGCATCATGAACCTTATTTCATAACTGACGAAGTGATCATGGAATATTTCAAAACATGATTATCAATGGCTATAGTATACCTGTGTTCTTAATGTTTGCGAGTACATTCAAATTACTCACTGGCTTGTCCCTGGCTATTGTCTTGGCCAGATTTCTTGCGTGGAAAGGAGCGTTGCGATGACAGCCCCGGAACCTATGCAACGGAGATAGCAGCCTCGCGAAGATAGGAGTTATCCTGGTCAGCTGTTCCTGAGGGAAATGCAGTCCCATAGATGCTGGTGATCCGCAAATTGCTTCCGCCTTCAGCCACTAGCAAACCATTTGTTGTAGTCATAGGCCAGAATGGTCTTGTAATACATATTTTGTATTTGCTTGGAGTTTCTGTAACAAGTTGGTGTCTCATCAGCTAACAGTAATCCTGGGGCTGGTGAGCACAAGGGCCGTTTTTGGGAAATTAATATCCCGAAAATCCGGTCCTGACAAACTTGGTATCAGAGCCAGGCTGACCATTGGCTAATCCTATCTTAGCCAGGTCAAAAACCTAGGTAAACCAACCCAGCAGACCTTAACCAAACCCCGGCCAAGCTTCTCGTACAGGATAGCCACACAGTGAGCCCGACACCTTTTTGGCAGTCGGTGCCCAACCTACCCGCCTAGCCTGTCGATCACGCGCCAGTGACTGGCCCCTAAATAGTCCCTTTTCGCAAGCGTGCGAAGGAAGACTCCGTCCCCCTTTTCTATAAAAAGGGCACGCTAGCCTCAACCCAACACAGCATAGCCTCTACCCCAAACCAAGCTATAATGCCTGGCCCCATTGTTCATAATGAGACCACAGCAACCAACCTTGGAGGTTTTGTGACCGTGCTAGCAAACCTCACCTGTCGTGCCTTTGCTTTAGAAGAGGCCCCAGAATATGTTGTGTACCAAGGGTCCATGAGCGGCGAGATCCATCAATTTTGGGCCACTGTGCACGTCTATGGTAGGGGTCTATCACCAGAGCGCCCCTACAGGTTCACCGGGAGGACAACTTCCTTTGAGCCACAAGCCATCCAACTAGCTGCTCGATAAGCTATAGTTCAACTCCAGCACTTGTCGCCCAGAGTTAACTGTCGCTCCTTCTACTACCCCAGCCGTGACGGGTATAGTAGACCACCCTAAGTTGCCAACGGAGATCACGAGACGGATCCTGCATTATTGCATCTGGTACACTATGTAAGTGCACTAGAGGGACTGTTCGATCAAATCACCCTTGATCTGATCGCAGCTCGTGGAGAACTGGTTCGCCGAGCCCCGACAAGAAGAGAAGCTTAGCCTGACGCCGACAACCCAGTCGTGCTGTTCGGACAACCGATCAAGACCTTGAGATCAGCTCCAGCCATCGACCAAGGTGCTTTGATGACCCCAGAAGTGCTTCGTCGCCTTTTGGGAACACACTCCAACGGGATTGTGTCCAACAATCCCCGCGATGGTCATCATCACTACCCCGGCCCTGCAGTTCCGCAACCACCTGCAGCTAACTCCGACAGCGAAGCCCATGGAGAAACCTCGACAGCCACAAGGCACGCCCGCTTAGTCATAAACGAAGTGGACTAAGTCACTCGAGTAGTACCGAGTCTCAGTATATCCACACCCTGTAATTGTGTGATCTCGTATCGCCATATTGGAATACTATCTGCTTGTGCATCCCTATTTTGAATAGTGGCCATGCTTGAGTGCGTTGGTGTACGACTGCATTTTTAATTCTGGGCGTAACTACCAAAACCAACCCCGATGACACCCACAGTAATGCATCGCTTTGGCGAGATGTGTGTATTTGTGGCTTTGACCACGACCCCATAGGGCAGAACCGACAAACTAGTTGCCCTTCACCACGGTAGATAACCCAGCCCAGTTACTTTATAAAAGGGACACCTCGTGACCTTGCCGAGTACCCCTCATCTTGTGCACAACTCTCACAACCATTTTTTGCCATGCCGAGCCCTAGCATTTATCTGAGAACCCCAGATGCAACCCCGGGTAGCTTTGTTAAAATATTGTGGGACTTTACCTGCAGTACCATGGGTTCTACACAGCCACCCCAGTACGAGCTACTCAAGTCAAGGATCACCTCATCCACCTCGAAATATTGGGCAGTAGTGCACATCGTCCCTCCCGTAAACTCAAACCAAGACCCAACGGAAGTCTCCTTCCTGGGGAAATCTATGCCGACTCCATAGATGGCCATAGAAGCGGCTGCACATGAAGCACTTGTTCGCCTTCGATTCGCGGTACCCTATGCCAGTGAACGAGGGTATTATTACTTTCCGAGCCATGTAGCACCTGGGGAAGTGACATCTTTTCCCGGTGGACGAATTGAGAGAGACCCAGTACTGGCCAACCTTGTCCAGTATGTCATCGCTCAAGAGCATTTGACCCAGCGAGTAATGGGTTATCTCGAGAGCCTTGCTGATTTAAATCTTCAGATAGCCATCGGCAGACCACTTAGGCCCGGCCAGGAGAGACGCGTTCATCGACTAATCAATCCGCTTCCCCGGTAGAATAAGAATGCGCCCCAGTACCAGAGACGTTTTCTCGGGACCTTGTCCAGTTGCCATTTTCATTCTAGACGTCACCGCTATGTTCTTCTATTCCTGCATTTAGTTAAGTGTTGTATCTCATTCGGGTTATTCTAAAACTAGTTCGAGGAGATAAATATTTGGTTTCAATTGTTGTGAGTAGTTTTTGCCGCTGTAAATTTTGATTAACTAATTTTCTCTCATGAAAATCCTGGAGTGAGATTTCTTTTCCCTGAGTTGCTGCAGCATATGTCTCCTCACGACATGGAATTTTTTTATTCACGCAGCGCCACGGCAGCAGGCTCACAGCCACAACCACTCGGACACATACACTGCTTGCAACACCATGCAACCGTGTTGCATCTGGCTAATCATCTCCCTAACGCACCACAGTCTCTGAAAGAGAGATTAGTGGATAATCATCCGGGTACGAGTTACCTCCCGCACACCGACAACAGTTAGCACCCAACACCACACCTACTCCTCGTGATCACCGCCACCGCGGAGAGCCAACACTCGAGCGGCAGCATCACGACGATCATCGAGGATCATCGCACACAGGAGCACGGAGAGCCCCAGCAATGCCGCTAGCCCTCCGCACATCAGGATCACGTACCAATCCGGCATCACCTCCGCCATTAAAACCTCGTCTCTAGCTTCTGTAAACGAAAATGGAGGAGGAAGAAGGAGAAGCGAGGCTAGGTGTGAAGAAGAAGAGAGAACCACCTCGGCCATTTTATAGCTCGACCTCGGTGTACGGTGGGCGAAGTCCACCAGCGTCACTCGTCACCTAATAGCCGGTGTTTGGAGGCGAATCCGTAAGCAGTGCCGACAGCATGCTGGCCCGCGAGGTGAGTGCACGCTGCACCGGCAGCTAGCACGCCGCGCACTACCGTAGGTACGGCCTAGATGCCCTACGCGCTAGACGTCGCTGGTGGAGAAAGCGCGGGAAAGCGTGCGGGAGAGAGGAAGAAGAGAGAGCCAGAGGAAGAAGAAGAGGCTGACAGTGGTCCCCGGGTCCACCTGTCAGCCAGAGAGAGCATTGTGCTCTCGGGTACGACCAACATATTTTAAATTTAGAATTTATTCTAAATTTACTGTATCCAACATAGAAATCTCTCGTTTTCCCCCTAACCATAGATTTTCCCACGCAGCGCCAATGTTCCACACTGTGGTTTTACACCACTTATTGCCCTCTCACTGTAGCCGCATTTTATTGCTTATATTTTCTTAAAGCAGCTTTTAGAAAATCTCGAGGACGAGATTTTTCTTAAGGGGGGTACTGTTGTGACACCCCAAAATTTTGACCTTGTTTTACTAATTAAAATTTTGCCAGGGAATTTAAAAATTTTATTTTCTGGTTTTTCCTTTGATTTCAGAGCCATTCTTTCCTTTGTTATCATGGAGTTTTTACCCCAAGTGAAATCTTTCCAGTTATATTGTTGGACTTGTCTTTCCCCTCAAGAAGAACATTTCTATTAAAAGTGGATTTAATTGCATAATTATTTCTCTCTGAGTTTTATTCCTTAAAGTGAGTTTTCTTTGGTTTATGGGCCCCATTTGCACTGCAACCCTTTTATAAATTCATCTAAAATTCCAACCAAAATTTGGAGGTGTCATGTGATGTTTTTAAATCACTTTTATGCAAAAACATATTTCATTTATTGGATATTTAGAGCTCTACACCAGGTTTTCAAATCTGGTCCAGTGGGCAATTTTGAACTACAACCTATTTAAATATTTCTTTAAAGCTTCCACCAAAATTATGGGATGTTAATAGAAGTATATTATTCAACTTTATGCAAAAACCCAGTAATGTTCCTTGAAAAATTTGAGTGAAACAACCTCTTTTTCATTCTGGTCCAACCTGGTGATTTCTACAGCAACCCTAATTATTTTTGCTCTAGTGACCATGTGCTTTCTCCTGCTTCTAGCCCATCTTACAAAACCCTTATGTCCAGAAGAGTGGACCCATTGGAGGATTTTTAGTGCATGCAACCATGCCTTTTCCTTTCTGTCCAAAAGTGAAGTTTTGCAAAACTTGCACTAACAAGTTTCTAATTTTGTCAAACTAACTTCACCACCCTCTTGCTCATCCAAGAAGACACTGATCTGGAGAATTTGGCCACCCCAAAAATTTCCTAGATGCCCTTGGCATTTTGTCAAACACCATGTGTGCATAGCCAGATTTGGCATGATTTCAAGTTTACATTGTGAACTTGATCCCCTGACCAGACCAGCATGTCCCATGGACTTGACCTAGCCTATAGTCCCACCCAGCTAACTCTCTTATGGGTTGGAGCCCCCTAGCATGCCTTGGCATATTGTCGAGCACGTAGCGTGCGTGCTCTGGGCACGCCCAGAGCGCGTGTTTTGCACGTGCGTGCGCTCGGGTCGCCGTGTCACGCCCCGGCCCTTGCTCGCCTACAGAGCCGCGCCCCCGACCTCATCCACTCACCAGAACACGCCAGCTCGCCCCTGGCGCCCTACAGCGCCGCCGCCAGGGCCCTCTTGGTGGCACGCCGACGGCCACAGTGCGCCCTGCCATGGACGGCGGCGCCCAAGCCACGAGCGCTCGCCAGCTCGCCCCTGAGCAGTTCGCGCTTATCCTCTCGCCGTGCCAGACCTCGCCAACCATCGCCACGCGACCCCTAGCTACAGAATGACGGTCGCCGACGATCTTATCCCCGGCCGTCGCGGGGCTGCCATTGCCCGCCTATATAAGAAGCTCCCGAGCTCGTCAGGCCCTCAAGCAACTTCTCTCACTCCCTCACTGACCCTCCCATAGCAGTAGAAAGACCAGAGGTGGTCGTCTTCTTCTTCTCCGACAACCACAGCTGTCGCCACTGTCTCATTCACTCCGGCGCCCCCAGGGCCTCCCCCTCTCCACTCTCTTCACCAGAGGCCCTCTCTTCATCTCGTGAGTCCACCCCCCAAGCTCAATTTTCATCGGGAGCCACCGGAGGCAAATCCCCAATCACGCCCGAAGCTCCCTCCGCCGCGAAGCTCGCCGCCGGCGATTCCCTCCGTCCCCGTCGGCCAGTCGACCACCAGGAGGACCTCCTAGGAGTGGCGGATCCATCCCTGGCCACAGATGCCCTCGAGGAGCCTCCGTTCGCCGGCGATGATCACCGGAATCCCGCCCCCGCTCAGGCAGAGGAAAAGGAGGGAGGGGGCGACTGGTCAAACCTGACTAGTGGGCCCCGTGGACCCACTGTCAGTGACCCAGCCCCGCCTCCACGTGTTTTAAGTGAAGGCGTAAACTTCATAAGTACGTCTCCTCTGCCCCGGAAGTGTATTTCTATCTGAAACGCTTTCTTTTTCTGTTTTATTTTAAAAACAGAATTTGACCAAAACTTTGACTGGCTACATCTTTTTAAATAAAACTCCAAATGAATTGATTCTTTTTCCTACCTCTCTCAAATTTCACCTAGTTTATTTTAAGATTTATTTCAAAAATAATTAGGACAACTTTTTGTACTGTTTTTAAAGTATGTGTTATTTGCATATTTTCGAAAATAGGATTTTTGGAGAGAGAGAAGAGAGCTTTCAAAAAGTATTGGAGTGCACCTCACCTCTCCACACCTTGAAGGCAAGCATTTCTGAACCCAGGCATAATATTATCGTTTGTTCTTTGATACAGTTACAACACCACCGTGGCACGGAGTATCCGTTATGTGTTTGTGAGGATATGATCATACTTGCATACTGATGATCTCATGCTATTGGAGCTTGATATGTTGCGATAGTAATCATTTTCACATGCCTTTTATGCCTACTGGAAGGAAACCGAGAAAGTCTCTGTATTGGGTAGACACGAGCTTATCTCTGGTTCCCCGTAGGATGAGGTATGATGAGTGGTGATACTGTCTGTTGGTTTGAAACATATTTGTTATACTAATCATGCAGGAAATACTAAAGCCTCCTGAGTCGGCCGTAGATCGAGTCTTGTTCCAGCAACCCCCACACTTGTTTCGTGCTGCCACTTGTCCCTGCCGCAGGTAGGGTACGGTTCAGTAAGTTGTCAACCCCTGTCCTAGCACACACCATACAGAGAGGCCATGGTGGAAGATACTGGCTGCATCCGCTAGGCATGCCACCTGGTCCGGGGGCATGGGTGTTTCCGGTTGGGACCGAGAGGGGAGGCCACCCATGCTATGCGAGGTTGTAGCCTCCCCACTTAGAGTTTTGCTTAACAGGTGTCTGGGTGATTCCAGACACGAGTAAAGTTAAGCTGGTGTGTGCAAGTCAGGCGTGTTTTTGACTAAAAGACCGTAGATGGAATTAGTTCCGATGGACTAAAGAAATCCGTTACTCGTGGGTAAAGAGTACACCCTCTACAGAGATATTATACCTATTCGAATAGCCGTGTCCATGGTTAAGGACTACAGTCTGGGATGGGTCAAGTGTCGGTCTTAGTGTCGGGTCTTTGGAGTAAAAACTACTAACCCAAAACATTGATTATGACCGGTGACGTATGATGATTATGATTATTATTATTATGGACTAACCATTTATGTTATTTGAATTATTGAGTATCCTGGGACGGTTCTACCTCCTGGATATTCACCTGTGATTACTCTTATATAAGCCCTTTATGTGGTGTCGCCAAGACGCCCGACTGTGTCATGCGTGTTATTTCATTTACTTATAAGCCCTTTATGTGGTGTCGCTCAGACGCCTGACTGTGGCATGCTTGTTATTTCATTTACTTATAAGCCCTTTATGTGGTGTCGCACAGACGCCCGACTGTGGCATGCTTGTTATTTCATTTACTTATAAGCCCTTTATGTGGTGTCGCACAAACGCCTAACTGAGGCACGCTTCATATTATTATCCTTTCGAGGCGTCGCTTCGGACACCCGATCGGTGCTCTTCATTTCTACTCCCTGATTGTTTACTCATATGATCTGCTTGCGTGCATCATGAACCTTATTTCATAACTGACGAAGTGATCATGGAATATTTCAAAACATGATTATCAATGGCTATATTATACCTCTGTTCTTAATGTTTGCGAGTACATTCAAAGTACTCACTGGCTTGTCCCTGGCTATTGTCTTGGCCAGATTTCTTGCGTGGAAAGGAGCATTGCGATGACAGCCCCGGAACCTATGCAACGGAGATAGCAGCCTCGCGAAGATAGGAGTTATCCTGGTTAGCTGTTCCTGAGGGAAATGGAGTCACATAGATGCTGGTGATCCGCAAATCGCTTCCGCCTTCAGCCACTAGCAAACCATTTGTTGTACTCATAGGCCAGAATGGTCTTGTACTACATATTTTGTATTTGCTTGGAGTTTCTGCAACAAGTTGGTGTCTCATCAGCTAACAGTAATCCTGTGGTTGGTGAGCATAAGGGCCAATCTTGGGAAATTAATATCCCAAAAATCCGGTCCTGACAGGTGTGATCGAAGGCGACAGAGCGACGGCGGCGATGGTGCAGTTGGGGAGAGGGGGAGTGGAGGGGGAAGGACTTAGCGAAATTTTGAGCCCGCGTGGCCGGGGATTAATTCAAACTAGCAGTAGCGCGTTTTGCCGAAACGCGCTATAGCTAAGTTAGCTATAGCATTTTCCAACGAAACGCGCTACAACTATTCCTTTCTGTTTTATTTTTGTTTTCTTTACATTTTCTTTTTTTCATTTCTCCTTTTTCATTCCTTTCATTTTCATTTACTTTTCTACTTATTTTTCTATTTATTTTCTTTTTCATAGCAGTAGCGCTCTACAGCATAAACGCGCTGCTACAAAGTTTTTTTAGCAGTAGCGTGCTTTTGGAAGAACCGCTACTACTATTCCTAGCCTACCGGCACCAGCGAGGGAATTATAGTAGTAGCGCTTTTCTGCACAGACGCGCTACTGCTACAACAATGGTTCTAGCGTGCTTTTGTAACAAGCGCTACTAATAAGTAGCAATAGCGTCATGTTTTGACCAGCGCTACTGCTATACCTCTATGTATAAGGTTTTCCCTAGTAGTGGAAGTTTACTTCAGGAAGGATTGTGCAGCTGAAGAACGTGCAGCATGTCCCCGCCATCAAGAAGAACCTCGTTAGTGGCTCCCTTCTATGTAGAGAAGGGTTTAAGTTGGTTTTCGAGTCTAATAAATTAGTTGTTACGAAATATGGACTCTTTCTTGGAAAAGTTATGAGAGTGGAGGAATGTTTCGCCTTTCCCTCGCAGATGTTTGTAATAAAGTCGTGAACAATATTCATTCAAATTTTAATGAATCTGAAGTTTGGCATTCACGTCTTTGTCACATTAGTTTTGGTGTTATGATGCGGCTAGCTAAGTTGGATTTAATTGCGAGTTTCACTTTAGCCAAATGTTCTAAGTGCCTTTCCTGTGTGCAAGCTAAGCAACCTCGCAAGCATCACAAGGCCGCGGAGGAGAAACACATGGCACCATTAGAACTCATACATTCTGATCTTTGTGAGATGAATGGTGTGTTGACTAAAGGTGGAAAGAAATACTTCATGACATTGATAGAGTGCTACCTCTTGAGCACTGAGTTGGATTTCCTTGAAGAGGAAAGGATGATGCAACAAAGTAGCGTAAGTATTTCCCTCAGTTTTTGAGAACCAAAGTATCAATCCAGTAGGAGGCTGCACGCAAGTCCCTCGTACCTGCACAAAACAAATAACTCCTCGCAACCAACGCGATAAGGGGTTGTCAATCCCTTCATGGTCACTCACGAGTGTGAGATCTAATAGATATGGTAGGATAATATTTTTGGTATTTTCGTGATAAAGATGCAAAGTAAAATAAAAGCAAAGTAAAAAAACAAAGGAAATAACTAAGTATTGGAAGATTAATATGATGAAGACAGACCCGTGAGCCGTAGGTTTCACTAGTGGCTTCTCTCAAGAGCATAAGTATTTTACGGTGGGTGAACGAATTACTGTTGAGCAATTGACAGAATTGAGCATAGTTATGAGAATATCTAGGTATGATCATGTATATAGGCATCACGTCCGAGACAAGTAGACCGACTCATGTCTGCATCTACTACTATTACTCCACTCATCGACCGCTATCCAGCATGCATCTAGAGTATTAAGTTCATGAAAACAGAGTAACACCTTAAGCAAGATGACATGATGTAGAGGGATAAATTCATGCAATATTATAAAAACCCCATCTTGTTATCCTCGATGGCAGCAATACAATACGTGCCTTGCTGCCCCCACTATCACTGGGAAAGGACACCGCAAGATTGAACCCAAAGCTAAGCACTTCTCCTATTGCAAGAAAGTTCAATCTAGTAGGCCAAACCAAACTGATAATTTGAAGAGACTTGCAAAGATAACCAATCATACATAAACGAATTCAGAGAAGATTCAAATATTATTCATAGATAATCTTGATCATAAACCCACAATTCATCAGTCTCGACAAACACACCTCAAAAAGAAGATTACATCGAATAGATCTCCACAAGAGAGGGGGAGAACATTGTATTGAGATCCAAAAAGAGAGAAGAAGCCATCTAGCTAATAACTATGGACCCGAAGGTCTGAGGTAAACTACTCACACTTCATCAGAGAGACTATTGTGTTGATGTAGAAGCCCTCCATGATGGATGACCCCTCCGGCGGAGCTCCGGAACAGGCCCCAAGATGGGATCTCGTGGATACAGAAAGTTGCGGCGGTGGAATTAGGTTTTTGGCTTCGTATATGATCGTTTGGGGGTACGTAGGTATATATAGGAGGAAGGAGTACGTCGGTGGAGCAACAGGGGGCCCACGAGGGTGGAGGGCGCGCCTGGGGGGGGGGAGGCGCGCCCCCCTACCTCGTGGCTTCCTCCTTTATTTCTTGCTGTAGGGTCCAAGTCTCATGGATCATGTTCGGTGAGAAAATCACGTTCCCGAAGGTTTCATTCCGTTTGGACTCCGTTTGGTATTCATTTTCTTCGAAACCCTAAAATAGGCAAAAAAAATAGCAATTCTGGATTGGGCCTCCGATTAAAAGGTTAGTAACAAAAATAATATAAAAGTGGATAATAAAGCCGAATAATGTCCAAAACAGTAGATAATATAGCATGTAGCAATCAAAAATTATAGATACGTTGGAGACGTATCAAGGCGTCACCGTTATAGCACCCCATAGCCCCGGTCGCAGCATATCCCGTTGTCACCGCCCCTCGGTCACCAGCGAGAAGGGATGGTCACCGCACAGAGCCATGGCGAGCTTCGAGCGGGGAGGGGAGGCGTGGTGCTGCGACCGGAGGCGGGGGGGGGGGGGGGGGGGGGGGGGGGGGGGGGGGAAGAGGCGGACGGGAGGGGGAAGGGGTGGGGAGGAGGGGGTAGAAGAAGAGGGTGGCACGCGCACCGGCGAGCTGGGCGATATGTGGGGGAGCTACAATGAAGGAGACGCGAGGAAGAGGGAGACCGACCCAATGTTCCGCCGGTGCCCCGGCCCCAAACGTTTCCCTTTATTTTATTTTAGCAAAGATAGCTAGACTTTATTAATCAATAGTAATGTTCACCGGAATTACATCTGAATCATGCTGAAATTTGGGATGGGCTTATGTGGGTATATGGCACTAGATGTAGTGGGATGTTTAGTCCCACCTCGCTAGTGGAGAAGGAGTTGGACCTCTTTATAAGGGTTTCTCTTCTACATGCTGTTGGAGCTTGAAAATATAATAGGCCCTTGCGCGCTCCTCCTCCGCCGCCGCCCGCGCCGCCCCGCGGGTTGCGGGGCTGAACCGAGCTCACACATACGCGTTTATTATTGCCAGTCACTAACAGAGAGTTTCTGACAGCTGGGCCATAGTCTGAGACGTCGGATCGTGGGCTTTCACGGACTCGGACGTGGGTCGCGCCCACGTTTCTCCACACGGTTGCGCCTATATAAGTGTGCGGTGTCTCCCAACCCTAGCTGCCATGAACAGATCACATCTGTTCACGCGCACGCCCACCGTCGTTGCTTTGCTGCCGCTGCCGCCGGTGACTCCATCCGTCCGCCATGTACACGGTTAACGGGAGAGCAGTTCTCTGAAACCCCACCCTTCTGGTTCCTGTACGGGAGAGGGGCGAATAGGTTTTTGGGCAGCGACTACGTGACTGCTCACCTCCGATCCAGTACTTCCTCTATGTACGCGTCGTCTTCATCATCACCATGTCCATCGACACCGAACGTGTTGCCGCCGAGAAGCTCGAGGCCGACAAGAAGGCCGCTGAGGACGCTGCTGTCGCCACCACTGCCGCGGCCTCTGCATGGCCTACTGGAGGGTATAACTCGTTTATCCCGCTCCTACTGTTTTCTGTTTTAGCCATGCTAGCATTATACATAGAAGTTTTTGCAATTAGCGTAGTATGTGCTTGCTTGACTGAATATTAGTATGCGTTTATTTGTGTCAATGCCATGCTAGTAATTTACTCGTGGATTAAGTTAATCGAAAAATGGTCTATTTACTCAACAATCCTAAAACCTATTATGTGTACAATTTTTTCGGCGAGTGGCTTTGCCGCATCACTGAAATTGGATAAGTTTACCGGTACATATTTTAAGCATTGGCAGACAAAGACCACCTTATGTCTCACGGCTATGAACGTGTTCTGGGTCACCGGTGTTCCTTTAGGAACGATTGCTCCTACACAGGAGAAGGCGTTCAAGGAAGCTACCTCGTGTTCCTAGGAGCAATTCTTAGTGTGATCCGAGATAAGTTGGTCGACGCATATTTACATGTGCATGTTGCCAAGGACTTGTTGGAGGCGCTCGAATCCAAGTTCGAGGCCACCGACGCTGGGAGCAAAATGTATGTTATAGAGCTGTTCCATGATTACAAGATAGTTTAAAACCGTCCTGTACTGGAGCAGGCTCATGAGATAATATGCATCGTTAAGGAGCTTGAACTTCTTAAATGCGAGTTACCGGACAAGTTTGTCGCGGGCTGCATAATCGCTAAGCTCCCTAATTCCTGGAGGAACTTTGCCACCACTCTGAAACATTAGAGGCGTGAATTCTCTATGGAGGATGTCATCGGCCATCTGAGTGTTGAGCAGAATTCGAGGGCAAATGACTCACATGGAAAAGGGGTCAAAGGAACCTCTGTCGCCAACATGGTGAACGAGAGGAACCATAACTCCCACAAGCCCAAGGGAAAGAACGGTGTCCAACACAATACTGACTTTAAGAAGAAGGGTAAGAAGACCTTTAAGAAGAACAAGAAGCATGAGGGCTGCTTTACTTGTGGTTCAGTTGAACATTGGGCCAACAAGTTCCCAAACAAGTACAAGAGGCCGGGACATGACTCTAAGTCTGTCAACATTATTGTGGGCAACAATGAAAATGGTGCATCTGTGTACGGTAATTTATTTACTATTTTTTCAGTGTTTCAGCCCACCGACTAGTGGGTGGACACAGGTGCAGGTGTGCATGTGTCTGCTGACATTTCATTGTTTTCTTCTTAACAGGTCATAGGCCATGGGTCCGTATTGATGGGGAATGCCGCGAGTGCTTCTATTCATGGTGTTGGCATGGTTGATCTATTGTTTACTTCGGGAAGGATCGTGCAGCTGAAGAACGTGCATCATGTCCCCGCCATCAAGAAGAACCTCGTTAGTGGCTCCCTTCTATGTAGAGAAGGGTTTAAGTTGGTTTTCAAGTCTAATAACTTAGTTGATACGAAATATGGACTCTTTGTTGGAAAAGGTTATGAGAGCGGAGGAATGTTCCGCCTTTCCCTCGCAGATTTTTGTAATAAAGTCGTGAACCATATTCATTCGAATGTTAATGAATCTGAAGTTTGGCATTCACGTCTTTGTCACATTAGTTTCGGTGTTATGACGCGGCTAGCTAAGTTGGATTTAATCCTGAGTTTCAGTTTAGCCAAAGGTTCTAAGTGCCTTTAATGTGTGCAAGCTAAGCAACCTCACAAGCCTCACAAGGCCGCGGAGGAGAGACACTTGGCACCATTAGAACTCATACATTCTCATCTTTGTGAGATGAATGGTATGTTGACTAAAGGTGGAAAGAAATACTTCATGACATTGATAGATTATTCCACTAGATATTGCTATGTATATCTGTTAAATACTAAATATGAGGCTCTACACTACTTTAAAATATATAAGGCAGAAGTTGAGAATCAACTTGAAAAGAAAACTAAATGAGTCCGGTCAGATCATGGTGGAGAGTACTTCTCGAGTGAGTTTGATTCCTTTTGTGCAGAACACTGCATTATTCATGAGAGGACGCCTCCCTATTCACTCCAGTCAAACGGAGTTGCCGAGCGGAAAAACCGTACTCTAACTGATTTGGTTAACGCCATGTTAGATACATCGTGTTTATCCAAGGCAAGGTGGGGGAGGCTATATTGAGGGCATGTCATGTCCTGAATAAAGTTCTGACAAAGGATAATGAGATCACTCCCTATGAGAAATGGGCGAAGAGAAGGACAACACTCTCGTACTTGCGTACTTGGGGCTGTTTGGCGAAAGTCAATGTGCCGATCCCCAAAAAGCGTAAGCTTGGACCCAAGACTGTGGATTGCATTAATATGGGCTATGCTAAGAACAATGTTGGTTATAGATTTCTAGTACTGAAATCCGAGGTACCTGACCAAAAGGTCGGTACAATTATGGAGTCTAAGGATGCTACATTCTTTGAGGATATTTTTCCTATGAGATATGCAAAGCACTTCTAGACAGGAATCTGAGGAGACTCCTAAGCCTGCCATTCCTATGGAATATTATGAACGAACACATGATGAAAATCCTGAGGAGAATGACGAGGAAACCCTTGGTAGGGGAAAGAGACAAAGGACTGCAAAGATCTTTGGTGATGATTTCTTCGTGTACCTCGTGGATGATACTCCCACTTCAATTTCAGAAGCGTATGCTTCTCTAGAAGCTGACTACTGGAAGGATGCGGTCCGTAGCGAGATGGATTCCATCATGGCTAACGGGACATGGGAGATCACTGACCGTCCATATGGTTGCAAACCTTTGGGATGTAAGTGGGTGTTCAAGAAGAATCTTAGGCCCGATGGTACGATTGAAAGCTACAAGGCTAGGCTTGTGGCCAAGGGCTATGACTAGAAAGAAGAGGAAGATTTCTTCGATACTTATTCACACTACAAAAAAAAGACACATCCGTGACATTTTGGGCTGAACGAATTTTTTTCCTGTCATACATATGACACCTCTATGACGATAATTGTGACAAAACCCGGTATCATCATAGATGTGGTGGGCTCCTACTTCTATGACAAAAAATCATGACAGAAAATGGGCTTTTCATCCTGGGCGGGCCGGAGACGCAGCTGCATGACATTCTTTGGGCCGTCCATGATGGAAAAAACCATGGTAGAAGCGAGGGGGAGGAAAATTTCGGGGAGTTCCCGGTTACGGTGGGAGGTCGGGGGCCGAGCGATGCGCGTTTCTCTCGTACACGTATGCACGTGTGTGCGAGGCGTTGGCTCTAACTGAACCCGAGCGAGGCGTTGGGCTCTAACTGAACCCGAGCAATTGCACTGCAGGCAACACGTTACTGAACCCGGGCGATTGATCGATGGCTGTTAACTGAACCCGATCGAGCGATTCCTTGGCTACTGCTGCAAACTGAAGCCGATCGATGGGATGAACAGTGAGCGTTGCGCACGCGGGGGGGGGGGGGGGGGGGGGGGGGGGGGGGGGGGGGGGTTGGTTGAACAGTGAGCGGTGGCGTTGCCTCTGGATGAACAGGACCCCGTGGTGTGGTGGAGGGCTGGATGAACAGTAGACGGTGGAGGGGTGCCCGTGGAGGGGTGGTTGAACAGGACCCCGTGGTGTGGAGGGCTGGATGAACAGTAGACGGTGGAGGGGTGGTTGAACAGTAGCCGGTGGAGTAGCGCGCGGTGGAGGCTGGATGAACAGGAGCCCGTGGAGGCTGGAGGAGGTCGACGGTGGATGAACAATAGCTCGTGGAGGCTGGAGGGGGTCGACGGTGGAGATGAACAGTATCCCGTGGAGTCCCGTTTTGCGGTACGCCACACCCCTCCCGATGAATAGGACCCCCGTTTCGACCGTAGCGCTCCAACACAAGTCTGTTTCCTCCGTTTTGCGGGACGCCACACCCCTCCCGATCAACAGGACCCCCGTTTCGACCGTAGGAGGTCCGTTTCCTCCGTTTTGCGGTACGCCACACCCCTCCCGATCAACAGGACCCCCGTTTCGACCGTAGGAGGTCCGTTTCCTCCGTTTTGCGGTACGCCAGGCCTCGTTTCCATTGCCTCTTCCGTCCAAGCCCTCCCGATGAACATGACCACGCATTCCATTCTGACCCATGAACACGACGACGACGCTGTTTCTCCGTTCCGACCCAGCCATGTACACGAGCCCTCGCCGTACGTATGCGCGAGTAGGCGTTCGAGACCCCGCCCGTATGTACACATACGTGGCCGTATTTTCTTTCTTGCACCCTGGCCGCCTCTACTATGACACGTGCACGCCTCTACATCCACCAATATATATGTACGTACACGTTCGCAACCAGAATGACAACGCTATGTACGCTTCGACCAGGTGGGTCCCGACTGTCAGGCACTTCCTTGCCTGCGAAGATGTAGCTGGTGGGTCCCAGCAGTTAGGAGGGAGAATCATTTTTTTGCCCGGACGCACTTCCTTGCGTGCGAAGGTGTAGCTGGTGGGTCCCAACACTCAGGGGGAAACGTTTTTTTCACGAAATACGATGGCTTGTCCGGTGGGTCCCTGTTGTCAGGTGGAGGAATCATTATTTTCCGCATAATAAGGAGGCACTTCCTTGCTGCCGCCGTGGACCCAGCTGTCAGCCTCTCCACGTACAGTCCATGTCCGATGGAAGTCGTTCCTCGACCACGTTGACCACGCCGCGCCGAGAGCACCAGGGCGGTGGACGACGGCGAGGCCTAGGAAGGGGACGACGCGGAGCCGGTGAAGACGCGGCAGTGGATGCCCACGTGGAGAGGAGTATGAGGGTTCACTCGTTCGGCTGCGGTGTGAGGTTGCCGTCGTCGCAGGGCCTGGCCAGCGGTGGGAATAGTAGGGGGCGGTGAGGCCTCCGCGGCAGCACAGCCGACCACGGAAGGCAGGAGCAGGCGGCACGACCGGCGCTGCTTTGGGAGGCTGGAGCAAGAAGACCAGAGGTTGAAGAAGCACTACGGCCGTGGGATGGACATCGTACGGTCACTAGAGCTAGAATCGTTCATATTGACTATGTTGACAAAGCCCTTCGTCCCCGTCAACTTAGTAGGCCCACAAGTCAGCCTCCCACCAAGGTGGGTCCCAGCTAGTCGGGGGAGTATTCATATTTTGTGCGTAATAAGGAGGCACTTCCGTTGGGTCCGAGCTGACAGCGGGGGGAACGTTTCAACTGTACGAGGCCTCGCCATCGCCAGAGAATAATAGCAGGTGTGGGTGAGTAGAGGGATGGCTAGGCTAGCGACAGGAGTACAGTGGGGCGGTGAGGCCTGCGCGGCAGAAGAGCCGGCCGCGTTGAGGAGGGAGCAGGCAGTCCCGCCGGCGCCTGTTTGAGCGGCTGGAGCAGGAAGAGCAGAGATTGAAGAAGCACGACGGCCGTTGGATGGCCATCCAATAGTCACTGCTTGTGCGTCAACCTTTTTTTTGGGGAAAGCCTCAAATCTGTGGGAAACAGCATACATCCCATCTTCCATTATTTCTAATAATTTACAGCCCATTTGCTCATTATTAAGGTTTTTTTGGAGCCCATATTCTTTTTGTTAGCATTACAACCCATATTGTGGCCACGGTTAAAAAATTATACGAAATTTTGCATATTTCGGTGCTGTCCGAACTGGTTTTAATCCCGAAATTTTGACTCACATTCAAACTGATTTTAAAAATAAATGTATATCAATATAAAATCCAAAAAATTCTCCATGCATAAAAATTAATGTAATTTCAAATCTCGAAATGAAAAAAGATATTTGAAACTAATTGCCGGTTTGATGTGTTTTAAAAATGTACAGCCCATTTCTCATTACCGATGGGCCATTTTCTCGGCCAGCCGAATGAAAGCTCTCCTCCTCGTCTTGAAAGATTTGCAGCCCAACAGGCCTATCAAAGCGACTTACTTGGCAAATCACAAAAAAACTGGGCTGTGGCCATGGACCCAGCTGTCAGCCTCTCCACGTACAGTACTCTTCTGATGGAATGTCGTTGACCATGTTGACCACGCCACGCCGAGAGCACCAAGGCGGTGGACGACGGCGAGGCCTAGGAATTTATTGCAGCCCGTTTTCCATTTTTAGAATTGTTGGCCATTTTCTGGTCAGTACCAGGGTCAAAAAATTAACTAAATATGTGGGAAATTTTGAAAATTCGCAAATTTTTGCTAGGGAATGAAATATTCTTAATCCAAAAATTAATAGCCATAGTAAAAAAAATTAAAATAAATTAGTACTATGTCATGTTAAATCCAATGAAATACGTATAAGATATCAGTGAAGAACAAAAACAAAAAAAGAAACTTATATCCCATTTGCTATAAATTTTTTGGAATTTTCAACCCCTTTTGATATTACTTTTAACGGACATTGACCATATTCTTAAGCCAGACCGGAATGCATCCCTCCTCGTCTTGAAAGATTTGCAGCCCAGTAATTCAGAGAAAACAAATAGGCCTAGCTTGGGTGTTCTTCAAAAAGAAATACTGGGCTAGCTATTTTCCCAAAGAACTAGTGCGTGAGCATTTAGCTTTATTTATTTATTTATTTATGTTTAGGGGACCATGAGCATGTACCTGGGCCGGATTCATGTGAGAGCCTCCCTTCCAGTTAATTATGGGCTTCTCTATTGGGCCTTCATCAGTGGGCTGCATGTTATCAACAAGTGGAAAATGTGTTCCGAGTTTCAAAAAAAATGTGTTCCGTACGATAAATAGTATGCGCTACATACGGTACGGGGCACTAAAGGATCGAACCGTGCAACGACTTCCAAAACATTGTGTTTGCTGTTCTAACAACACATTTATTCAACCAACAAACGAAATATACTACTGATTGTACATTGAAAACAGCAGCAGCAGCAACCAGGGCTGGGGGTGCAACAGAAGCAGTAAGCAGGCCAGAAGAGTGAAGACGCAACTCTCTCTTCCAAACCAAACATCAGCCATCATTACAAAAGGGCTACCAAAAAAGAACAAGTGTATGCATCAAACTAAATAAAGTTCCTACTACACCAAGTGTACGCATCTAACTAACTGGCTCAGTTAGACGTTACTATTTATTAAGCTGTGGAGATTGGCTGACGGCTTGAACCAGATGGGTGCCTGACGGGGGAAAGTCCAGCCAGCAGGTCCAAGTCTGATACTTGTGAACCTCTCTCCTACTTTGGGCTGCAGAGCGTGGCGGCACATATCAGGGTATGGTGCATGCAGAGACGCATGGTACGCTGTGTACACACAGTTTTTCCTGATGAATGAAACCGCGCTGCCATCATGATCCTTGCCGTCGGTTATCTCCTGGTTAATCGGATAATTCAGTCCGACAAAAAGAGAGCGTGTACCAAGGCTACTTACCAGCGTCCAGTCAAAAATTCCTGAAGGCCCAAAGAAGCTGGGATCCTGCTCAAAGACCTTGTAGTGACTGTGATTGTATTCCGCGAAACAACACGTCTGGTACGTGCGAACGATCATCAATCTTTCGCCGTCGTCTGATCGAGCCAGGAACCCCCTGCAACTGCCATGCCGCTTTTCTTTGAAAGGTTCTGGGATTAGGAAGGGTAGGGACACCAGGCGGCCTACAACATCATATCAAGTTGGAGTCAAATAAAAAAGGGCTCTTGGTTTAGTGAATCTTAAGAACAACATGTTATGAGCATGAATATTTTTTCAGCAAATGTTGATAGTAATATAAGCAAGCCATCATGATATCATAGGAAAGTAACATACTGCTGTAACAGCCGTTTGTAGCGATGACTGGAGTAGGCCAGCAATACGTCCAGCCATAGAAGGAGTCGACAGCGTAAATGAAGCCCTTGTGTTCAATTGCATCAGAGAACCATGGAGGATGTATGATCCTGCGATGGACGTGCAGATTTATGCACTTACCGTACCGAAGTGACATGTCAGATAGGCGAGACCGCGGTTGAAGAACGCAATTAGCCTGAAGTCTTTATAATTCGCAGATCTTGTGGGCACTTGGCAGATTACAACCTTGAGCAAATCAAACTTGGTATCATGTTGGCTACTGTAAGATTCCGAGTATTCTGGGTCGCGGTGCCAAAGCAATGCAGTGTTAATCGAAGGAAGGGGGATCAATCGCCGGGTGTAGACCTCCACGAGCATCCAGCTGCCGCGACCGTCGACGAGCACCATCCAAGACGTGTTCATGCTGACCTAGTACATACCGTTAATGTAGTTGAGGCTGACGGGGATCGGATCGCAGTCAAGGGGGTTGATGCTCGTCATCCTACGATTGTTATGCTGCGTGACACGTCGTTTCTGAAGATCAGGCGGCATCAGCAAGCAAGGAGCTGGCTTAAAAAGCTCTGGCCTGAGGGCATTGAGTAAACGGTACAACCCCGACGAGCACGCGGCGAGCGGCATGGTACTGAGATTGTCCACACGCGAAACAATGAGCTTGATTACCTTTGTGGGGAGCGAATTCCAGCCACTCTTTCGGCGGACGCTGCTCGGTTCTGCCATTATTAGTGCTTGGGTTTCGGACGAGGGGGGGAGGCGCCTTAGCGGGGATGGAACATTGGACGAGATTATGTGCGGACACAGATGGAGAAGCGAATATGTGCTGCGGGAAGTGGACAGGTGATGATGACTACATCACACCGCTTGACTTACGAGACACATACCAGCAGCGTAGGGTCATGTCGATGCCAGACAACTTGCTTGAGTGATCACAGTACTGGTACTCCCTGCAGTGCTATGCCCTAACTTGCTTGAGTAGAGTAGTAGAGTAGGACTCTCCTCTACTACTAGCACCGGAGGAGTAGTATATTCTAATCTAAAATAGTTACAAACTTCAATGCCCGAGCATGGAACGACTACGAACCGTGCTCAAAGACCGTGTCTACGTGGTGTTTGGACATGGGGGACAACCTCAACGCCAACGGTGCTGCTCCCGTTGCACTGTATGTTTTTTCTGTCCTTCCTGTTCGAAATCGTGGTAGAATTCATGTTTCTACTCTGTATCCTACTACTATGCTAGTGCACATTATTAGTTTCATCTCTGTTATAGCCGTCATGATTTATTTTGTGCTTATTCGGATTAGATCTCGTAGTAACTTGCTCATATATTCAACTGGCGCAACGTCCCCTACAGCCACTCCCGTTTCATGGACGGCCTGGTCGATGTTGGAATTTTGCTAGTAGGCCTTTATAAGGTGAGCTCTTCTACAACTTGTATGAGCATGAGAAGAGGAGACCTACACGCGTGGGCGGCGACACTGGCTACACCGAGCATACTTGGACTCTGTGGAGCTGGGACTTTCCCGCCGATGTGGACATGGAAAACCCATGGTGTTATTTGGACTCCAACAATGTGCACGGGGACTCCAAGGAGGTTCACCTGGACATCTGCATTTTCAAGTTAAATGTTGATCATTAGTCTTCGCTTAATGTAATCCGCTGTCTAAGCATGTGGAGACTTCCATGCATGATCTTGCTCTATTGGAGTATCGCGCATGAATAAAAGTGTATCCATTTATGGTTTAGTCTAGAATCTTCCATGTATGAATTTTTACTACATTACTGGTGAAAGACTTATGATGAAACATTTCTTACATATCCTCTGCCCCCTCCCAAGTCATCCTGATTTAATCCCTCCGTCTAGGTGTATAAGGGCATGGTTAATACTTCAATAGTATAGCCAACTGTTGGCTACAAGAAAGTGCCATGTCATCTGCAGCCAACATGTATAACAATGGATACTCAAAAACTAATTCTTGAAGATCATTTCCTGCAAAGCACAATAAGAGTTATTTCTTCACAAGTTTTGGATGCAGGTTGAACAGTTGAACGCTTTTGTTTGCAAAAGATACTTATTATCTATTTCACCCTGATGTTTGTGAGCTCTAGAAATGAAATAATATCCGAACAAACCTATCCAAATGAACTAACCGAGGCATGTCCATCTTAATTTTCTCTTGCAAGTCGTGTGTGGTCCCTTCATCGTGAAAATGCTCTAGCCGTCGCATTGATTTGCATGCATGGATAGCACCACCATATTTTCAAAGGAGGAGCGAGCTCTATATTTTAGCCAAGGCATGCATGATTTGAGGAATTATGGTTGGGCATGCATGTAGAAAAGGGAGGAGAGTAATTTTCATGCGAGGGATTAAAGGAAGGGAGGCCAGCGGCTAGGCATTCAAAGGAGGCTGCATGCAAGATTACACGGGATCCAGATACTAGTCCCAAAACCAGTTCCTCTTTTTGCGGACATGCCTTGGTACGAAAGATTGACAAGTTAGGCCCTATAAAAATGGATGGAGGGAGTAGTAGTACATGTAGAGGGCGGCGCTGCACGGGAGTCTCACCTCTCACCCCTCTCGTGGCGTGGCAGTAAAGCCGTCATATCACAAAACCCAACCACTCCTAGTAATAAGTGGCCTGGTAAAATAAACGGACAAGCAACCATCACATCCCTCCATCTTTATTGCATTTCATCTCTCTGCATTTACTTTCTCCGGTTCATCTCGCACACTCGATCCCTAGCTACTACTCCTAGGGCCAGTTCTTTTGGCGGCATCCCCAACTTTTCCCACAAGACTAGTCACAGTGGAGAGTAACAATAAGGCGCCTCACTCATTTATTTGGGCTTCTAAACTACTATTCTGTCCTGGTTTATTCCTCACCATTGTAATTTGTGCTAAATTTTGACCAAAGATTTAACTGGTTTTTCCTCACCATTGTAATTTGTGCTAAATTTTGACCAAAAATTCGACACAGATTACAATGGGGACCGATAAACCAGGACGGAGGTAGTAGTTATAGGATTACTAATCTAGAAGCCTAAAAGAACTGGCCCCTGGTACTCCTACTAGTAGTAGTACTCAAGTTGGAATTCCAATTGCACGGCACAACCTGTTAGGCAAAAAATTCGATACAGGGTGTAGCAAGCGGTTTGGGAATTTGCATGCCTTTCCAACCAGTGAGATACTCCGTACAAAGTATGACAGAGAAATAACCAAAGAGAAGGAAGCTAAAAGTAAACAATCAAACGAGCATTTTTGCATTTGTTTTGCATTGAATCGTTTCACAAGCTTGACTAGTGCTGTTTTTCCACTTTTACAAAAACCGCATCGTAATGTTAAAACGTGCATTTGCACGTACATAAGTAATAGTAGTACTCCCTCCATCTAGGTGTATAAGTCTTCCCTCCTTCCTGGTCACGGTGCACAACCGAAGATGACTTATTGACCTGGACGGAAGGAGTAGCACACTCTGCAAGCATATATCGAGAGAGACGTGTAGTGTGATAGTATATAGTAAAGTTTGTGCTATATGCACGTACTTGTAAAATGCGCACGAATACACAAGGTTTCCAAAATTTCCCTTTTACATACTTAATTAAGGACGCTAAAAATTCCTGAATGTTCGGGATTTATCATTTGCGTCCCAAAACTAATGAGATTGCCTTACGAAACAAAAATTATACTCGTCCTAAAAGCCACGGCGCTCGCAGGAGCTCTTGCGGCGCGCCACAAGTGCCCTGGTGCGCGGCCGTTTCCCAGCGCGCCAACACAACGCCTCTTCCTCAGCCTCGCAACTCGTGAGGTGCTGATTGGCGGCATGCTGGCGGGCGAGCGTGATCTCACCGGTGTGGTGATCCGGCGCCAACAGGTACTCCTCCTCGCTGGAAGCGTGCACCCGGTCCACATACCGCCAAGCGTAGATGAGGCGCTTGGGCCCGACTGCACTCAGGGCGTCGGCACGGGCGTCCTCCGCCACCCTCACGGCCCTCGCACGAGCCTTCTGCCAAAGAGCCAATTGCCTGACTCTCTCGGACGCGATATAGGCCTCCCAGGCAGCTTGTTCCGCGGTGCGCTTCTCTTCCTCGGCCTTCTTCTCCGCCTCTATTTTGGCGCGCTCTGCTGGAGGCAAAGCCTCCCACAAGGCGACATCCATTTCTTTCCAAAGCTCCTCAATGCTGGGGGGCTCGGCGGGCGGCGCGGCGTTCTCCTCGTAGCGGGGAGCTAACGCGTCCTCCGGCGCGCGTGCTGGCGAGATTGGAAACACCGATGCATCCACCTCGACGTGTCGCGGCGAGGAGCGGAACGCCGATGCGTCCTCCTCGACTAGTGGAGGCGAGGAACGGAACGGCGACGCGTCGCGTAGCTGCGAGGAGCGGAACACCGACGCGTCCTCCTTGACTAGTGGCGGCGAGGAACGGAATGGCAACGCGTGACCGTCCGCGCGGTGTTGCGAGGGGCGCCTAGGGCTTGGGAGGGGCGATGCCATGGTGGTCGACGTGAGAGGGAGGGGGAGGAGATAGCGATGAACGTGAACGCGAGGGGGAGGAGATAGCGATGTCGTGGGAGGCGCAGTATTTATAGCGAGCAATGGCACACCTACGTAAGATATGGACTGAGCTGCACTGACTTAACTGCAGGTCCAGTTGCGTCACTAACATGTGGGCCAGACCCATGTTGGGCCCATATGTCAGTGACCGAATGCACCTGCAGTTAAGTAACAGCTACATGGGCATATTTGTTGGAGTAAATTACGGGGGAGCGAAGGGGTGGAAATATTGCTAGTCACAACAGATTGGACGAGTGTGGGGGGAGGAGAGGCATGCATGCAGATTTTTTTCACACGGGGTGGAGTGGTGGGACCGCCAGAGGGAGAAGGAGAGTTTGGCAGGCATATTATTTCCACACATGGAGAGGAAAAGATTTTGAGACAAATGGGCTTCCTGCAGGTATGGGGAACGGTGCATAATAAGTCATCTTGCATGCCGGGCTAGGTATAGTCTCAAGTCATTAAAAACAAGCACGCCCCACACATGTTCATATTTCAAGGTGCACTAAATTATTGCATGCGATGATTAAGGCTGGCCATAATGGTGGTATCTTAGCACACGGGAATAGCAAACATGCTGATGTGGCAAAGAATTAAAGAAGAGAGGGGGGTTAGAGTAACTAGTGTTCATGCATGCATTGGTAAACACATTTTTTGTGGAGAACGACAGCACTAGTTGAGTACTTTTGCAGACTTCAAAAACTATTCCACAATGTGTCAACATTCACAATGTCAAATCAATATTTTTACACTCATTATAAAATGTAGTTCTTATACTCATTATAATCAGTACTCCCTCTGTCTAGGTGAGCAAGTCATCTTAGATTGTGCACTGTGACCAAGGAGGAGGGGAAAACGAGAGATCTCAATGTTTATTTGCTAATTAATAGCATTGCATGCAATGAACTAACCACTGCATGTCATGTTTGGTAGTCTCAAGTCATTAAAAGCATGCACACCCACATCTCCTATTGGTTGATATGTCAAGAAACAAGAAACGAGGTAGAAGTTAATGCACCGCGCCTAAGTGTTTTGGGAATATTGTATCGAATGAGTGTACTGGTGTGGCTGGTTAATTAATATAAGGTGGTGTTCAAAAAAAAGTATAAATTTGGTCAAACACATTGCAAACGGTTAACGGGAGTAAAAAGGACGAGAGGGAGTATCATGCATGCGGAGTAGGCAAAAAAATTGCTTGTCTAAAAAAAGGCAAAAAATTGCTCATTTATAGCCGGTCGAAGTCTCCAAGGGCGCGACCGCGCGAGGGAGGCGAAGGTCGTGGGAGGCGCGACGTTTGACGGAATTAAGTGAAGTTACATCCACGCGTCGGCATGGCGTGCGAACAGGCATAAGCTATACCATTAGGCCTACAATATGGGTCTAGTAGACATGACATCTAGTGGGTCCCGCATAGTTCTCGAGAACTCTTTGGGGGCTTACAGCTGTTTATCCACAGGGCAAGCCAGCAACCCCACGCCGTTCGCACGCCCTACTCGTCCCTGTCTTCTACCTTACAACAGTTTGCTCCCAGTCATCCCGTCCTTTCACATTAGTTTGCTCCCAGTTTTTTTTGCGGGGTACAACAGTTCAACTTCTCCTAACCCTCCTCCAAAATCCATGGCCTCCCAAATCTCCATGGTCGCCGCTGAGTACCAGGTTAGAGCCATCACCGGCGATCAGTTCATCGTCATCTACGCACATGTATCCGAGACGGTTAAAGCATGGCTTGCTTGCTTCCTACACATGTTCAATAGTTCAACGGATGAGTGGGTTGCTGGGCTAGATGTTGAGTACACCACAGTCCTGGGATGAGAGAAGGATCTAAAGGACTAAGAAAGGAAGAAGCCCGCCGTGATCTAGGTTTGCGTACATAACGTTTGCTTGGTCCACCACATATGCCATGCCGATGTTGAGTGCCAGGATTTTAAGAACTTCCTCAAGGACAAAAGAGTGAAATTCGTTACTGTAGGCTTTAAGAACGACAGTGACGTCCTGCGTCGGATAGGTCTCGTTGTAGGCCAGCCCTTCGATCTCCAGAAGGCAAGTCTGGTGTCCTCCACTCAACCTTCAATGCTGACCCTGGCAGCAGCCATGATTGATCCTTCATACGCTAAACTGAAGAAACCTCATCACGAGTTTCATCATGCATGGGAGTTGAATACATTAGATGAAGATCACATCCTTTACGCAGCAATGGATGCCTACCTTTGTTTAAATATCTACAAGGGTTGGATGAAGAAGCAGAGCTCAGTGTCCGGTTCAAGCAAAGAAGCGCCGGCGAAGAGGAAGAGGAAGAGGGACGAGGACAAAGTCGAGGACATGCACTCAGACTCCAAATAGGTGGCAGTGCCGTCGCTCATGCTGGTTCTACTCCAGTGTCAAGCGGACTAGTTTCTTAATAGTTTATTTTCAGGGGTGTGTTGTGCTGAGGCCCCAGCAGAACTATGTTTATGTTCTTTCTAGTTATTTGAACTCTTTAGTACGTATAGTAGTACTAGTACTATGTCTTACTACTGTTCTTCTTGCAGTTGGTACTACTACTCGTATCTTTGTGTTCCTACTGTACTTAATATGTTCGTACTAGTAGTATAATTTGGGTCAGTCGATTCGTGAAAGAAGTTCGACGGAGCGAAGGAAGAAGACAACAAAATAGGTGGAATAAGCCCTTCTAGCCATCCATGTTGCATCAAACGGCTCACATGAGTCGACTGACCCAAATTGCTCCTTCAGATTGCAGGATCCACGTGGCATTCAAGGTCTCGAAGGTAGATTCCGCGTCCGCACCCGGTTTGCGGGCTCGACGCACGTGCAACCGGCTTCCGCCGCGGCAGCCACCATGTGTGCCTCCTCCGCGCGGGCGGAGACGACAATGACACGCTAGTTCCTCCTCGCCGGCGTGCTGGACCACGCGCTCGTCCTCCTCTTCGTACGCTGTGTGCATAGACGCGGCTCCACCGGCTGCTCGCGTGCTTGGCAGCGCGGCGGCATCGCGAGGTGGGACTGCAGACGACGTGAGCGGGCGAGCCTTCGGCTTCATGGCACAGGTATGGCGGCGACACGGCGGTGATGGGCGAGAAATTGTTAGCCGGAGTAGGCGGGCGCCGGCATGCGCAACGGCAGCGGTGGCATATTGATGAGTGCGCTTGTGGGAGCTTACTTTAGTTTTAAATATAAGGTTGGTCAAACTTAAAAGAAAACCGTACTAGTACATGTAAACATTAGACTTAGACAACACTTTTATTAGTTAGTACCACAGCCACGATACGGAATCCTATGCAAGCGCGTGAACCGCGGCCGCGCGGTCGATCAAACAGTGCGTCACCGTGTCGCACTCGAAGGACATCCACCGAACCTTTTTGTGTGTGTGAAAATAATCCTCGAGTATTACTCAACTTTTTTTTCCTGTGAAAGTTCTTGACGCTGCAATATTTCCTTATATTTGAATTTAGCTGCAGTTCGTGTTTATTTGGATTTGGACGTTTTAGGTGCGCCCTAGTTTTTTTAATACTGATTTTGTGTGTGTGACTGAGAGAGAACGTGTGTATGTGTCCATATGTGTGTTGTGGCGGAAGGGAAATGTGGAGACGGTGTGCATATGATACAGACATAGAGAGGTGTGAATGTGCAAATGATCTTGCATGAGTGAGACATAGACAGATGCCGATACGTTGTGTATACATGAGAGAACGGTCTTCTAGTTTACTTGTGTGTGTGTATGTGTGTGTGTGTGAGAGAGAGAGACAGAGAGAGGAGCATCCGTAACACAACAACCATCTCGCTCGATTCGTCCGTCCCTCGCACGGTTGCATGCAACACATGCATCAACGCGCACATTTTGACACCCTCACCCGGCCCCTGCCCACCTCAAGGCCCGCACAATCTCTTCGTGAATACCCATTTCTCTCCTTAGGTTTGTTTTCTCTCAATATCTGACACACACACACACACACAGAGAGACACACATGCAACACAACACACACACACACACACTCCCCCGAGCACACAATTCATCCCCATCCAAGGTTATACGGCGACCACTCTCGCTTGTGCTTCTTTGCACCCCAACATGCAAAACACCTCAGTCTTCAAAGAGGGCAACGAGTAGATCGAAGATGACGACCACACCGCGCTAGAGAATGCGGGGTCATTTGGAAGCAGGGTGATGTGACGACGGCTGACTGACTCCTCCCCCCACCCTCTCTCTCTTGCACAAAATTACCAATCCCTCTCTCCCCCGCACAAAATTTTCAATCCCTCAACCCACGAGATCCTTCTCCTCTTGTCCATGTTTTTCCTGCTCTCTCATCAAACATGTTGTCTCTTCTCCTTCCACGTATACAGAATCCAGATGCACATGCATCTCATGTATATTACATGTATGCATCTTTCTCACAGACTTAAGTTCTTCCTCTCTCTCTCTCTATCTCGTTAGGTTTGATTCCTACTCTCTCGTCCACATACATACAATCTTTCCCGCTCTATCTGCTCCATATTCAGAAGCTCTCTCTGCATGTTTCATTCACACATTGGGATATGTCAAAATGCTGCTTCTATAATGGCTGATGTAGAGTTATGGTTGTTCTTGTTGCATCCTACCAAGTAATAACTATGAAATGCATTTAGATTCTCATTTGACTGGGATTATGTGAGTTTGAGCATGTTGTGAAGTACTATAGACCTTGTATACATCTTGGGATTCGACAATGATTGTAACTATTGAATTGTATAGACCATTACATTCGAAGTCAATAGCCTAATATATTTATTTCACAATTTCAACAAATGATTAGTTCACTACAAACTAAGAAAACAAATGTGTACTCCCTCCGTTTTTATTTAAGTCCGCGTATTAGCATTGGTCAAAGTCAAGTTTTGTAAACTTGTAGAAAGCTTATAACAAAAAATATTAACATATACAATAACAAATAAATACCATTAGATTCATTATTGAATGTACTTTAACATCATACATATTTGTTATGGTAAATTTTTATATTTTTCCATAAACTTTGTCAAACTTTAGGAAGTTTGACTTCAGTCAAACCTAATATGCAGAGTTTACTACTACTACTCGCTAGTTGCTTAGCCGAATCACTCAACACGCCACACGGGGAGTCCAGTGTCACAAAATTTTGAGGTCGACGGGGAAATCTCCCGCGACCCTGATTCGAGCAGTGGGAAGTTACCATCATAGCCTTCGGAACAGGCCTACAGATGACGCTTGGTAGGGGGCTGTTTTCGTAACTTCAGGTTCACCCTACCCAGCCAACCCCACCCCGGCACCCAGAGTAGTACACCTGAATACTCCCCATTTTCTATCCCTGCCGCAAAATAGAATTCTCCACGGCACCGCAGCCTTCGTGATCCTCCCCTTTACATCGGCGCACTCGTCCACCGCAGCGCATCTGCCTCATCGATGACCTCGTACGCCGCACTGGAACCGGTCCACCGTCATCGTCGTACACGGAGCCTCTTCCCCGACATCGTCTTCCACGGTCTCGGATCTGCTTCCCGGAAGCCGACGCCAAGCGCAGAAGTACCACCGTCGTGGACAATGAACTGACTCCCGTTGCCGACCATGACTCACAGAGGCCGCCGCGACCATCGTTCTCCTCCTCGATTGGTAATGTGTGTATTGAATCACTTAGCAGTACATGTGCAGTTTCATACCTACCCTTCAAATTTCCTGGGTGCTATTGTTCCCGTAAAAGTAATTGGTTATAGCCTCCATTATCCAACAGAATATCAGCTTGTAATTGTGCATCGCTCCTGTATCGCGCTGTGCTTGGGTAGGTTTTTCATCTGCAACCAGTAGTGTGGAAAATGATGGAATGGTTTTTAGAACTAGCAAAATGCCCATGCGTTGCACACATCAACATGCATTTGTATGAGTAGTTTATCTTGTTGGAGATGCTCTAACATGGTAGACGAGTGCTTTAATGTTGCCCACAAGATGCGCGAGTATTACTAGTAGTATATTTTTCTTGCCATGTTGAGATTTTAAAACCACGAGTGCGAACATGCAGAGGAGCAATGAAGACCAAACACGGGATACTCGGGACATCTTCAAGGAGCGTGGAAAGTTAAAGAGGAGCTGCACCGAACCTGTAAAATGAGCTTTGGTAAGTAACACCCTTTCAATTACTTTTGTGTAGCCTCGTGTTCTTCGATGTGTATATGTTGTAGTTTCTGTTTCTCTTAAGCGTGGTGTTCTTCGATGTGTAATAAGAAGAGTCTTAATCGTCCTAATGCTTTCGTTTTTAGCTTGATGTAGGAAGTGGGTGTTCTCACCTTGTAGTCTGTTTTTATTTATTTTTTCCTTTTGAATTCACTTCTCCGAGTTCTGTTTATCTGGCTTCTACTAAATGGATCTAGATTGCTCTGAGTATTGATCTAAAAAAAGAAGTAACTTCATGTCAGGATGCAGTTCCTGCGAGGAGGGAAGTATGGTCAACCTCGAGATCATGTTTCCCAAATGAGGCTGGATTACACACATGGTGCCAGTTCCCTAATGATGCTGGATTAGACACAAGGTGCAAATTCCCAGATGATGCTGGATAACACACAAGCCAGGTGGAGTCGTCAGCTGTTCGTGTCCTCGTGGCATTAGTAAAGGCTGAAAGAAAGCGTGCAGCAGCCCTTGAGAATGTAGCTGAGTTCCTTAAGAAGCGAAAAGAGCAATCAGATGCTCTCTTCACCCAAGCCAAAGAAGAGATGGAAGAAGCCAGAAATAAGCTAGCAGAGGCAGAGCAGGCTAGGCGTCTCCTGCTATCTAAAACTATTGTCAATACAAAATTTCCTTCATAATAGCTAGGTTCAAATGTTTATCCAGTCAGCATGCCTGTTGTGATGTCCGTGCATCTACTGATGTGGCACAAAATGTTTTTTTTCGGGTCATGTAATAACAGCAATTACTTTCCAAACAATAACAGACGAAGCATTGGACATGGTATAGTTCACGCGCAAGCCCGACATTCCAAGTTCAACTTCCACATCAAACTCATGTTCACAGATATCTGCACATTCATACATAATGTCCACAACCATGTTTCACTTCAAAGCCAAAAAAATGTGAGGAGAGTAATAAATAAAGAAAATCCTCTACTAGTTCCTGCTACCAGTGCGAGCACAACAAGTCAAGACCATGCGTAAATTAATTATATTTTAGTCATTTTTTGTGCTCTAAAATGCCTGCCGGCTCGCGGAAGGATGTGTTGCCGGCACACGCGCGGATTCAATGAAGGCAGGCGGGGCAGTTTTAAGCTGGTTGCACGCGGTGAGGAGGCGTGCTCAGCCGGGCCTGCAGTGAGTGCGGCCCTCTTGGCCGGTGCGCCGGTTCAATGCCTGTGCTATGAGAGGTCGCGTCCATGTCAGAGCATTCACTCCCACCAGTCGGTTTTTGTTTGGGTATAACAAAATCTCGTTTTCCATTCACATTTTACAAGTAAAGTTCGTGGACAAACTTTGACCCAAAGTACAATGGGGACTAGTAAACCAGAATGGATGTAGTAGTTTTTTTAATCGAAGAAGGGTTTCCCCTTCCGATTTTCATTAAAGAAAACCAGCATCTAAATCTAAACCATAGTATTTGCCCTAGAACTACCAGGTTCAACATCTCGCAACATAAACCCATACAACCTCCATTGAAAAAAACAAACCATACAACCATACGCCAAGGAGGTACGTAGTACTATGAATTCCATTTTTGCTCCATACCAATCGTTCTAAAAACTACTTACTACTTATAACGCGCCATTGAAAATCGGAACTCTTAACCCCGCTAAAAAACGATATTTTAAACGTGGCTACTCGATCTGTGGCAACTGGCGAGCCACTGCGCTCCAAATCGTTCACATGTGGTCCCGACCATCAACTCCTACGTATCAAATTATCACGCGAGCTGACTATTCCTACAAAGGTGCTCCACCACGTACCCGGTACCCGCGAATGCAGCAATCGTGCCCCTAGGGTTTTAGAGTTTATTTGTTACCGTCACCTTTACGTAACACTCATGTGTGCGAGACAGCGAGAGGCCGACTGCGTGCGTGCGCCTCTTCTCTTCGTATATGTACTCCACCATTTGGCTGGTGTCCAAAAATTATAATAACTACTAGCAATGTGCCAATGCATTGCCACACGATCAAAGTAGATTAATACAGTGGCGGAGCAAGATGCAGATTACGCCTAGGGCTGTGCTATGTTGAGTGATAAACTTCTATGATTTTCTATGCTTTGCATGAAGAAATTACAAAGGAAGTTGTTTCTAGGCTGGGGCTATAGCCCTAGCTGCCCCAGGCCTGTCTCAGCCACTGGATTAATACATATTCACCGATTTGATAGAAAAAGTCTAGCTTTGAATTACGTATATCACTAAAAATATGTTATGTTTCACTCAAAATATATTACTTTGGCGATTTTGATGAGATAAGGGAGGGATTTTATTGGTTTCAAGATTCGAGAAGTGGTATATGTCTAATTTCTACTCTTACTAGCAAGATGCCCGTGCGTTGCATGGAACATCAGGATCTTGTGGGAGAAAAGGATGAACGAGGGAAGGCCTTATCTGCAAATGTGGTGAAGAGTGCAGGTAAATTGCCATATTTCCTTCCTATCCGTCAGATATAAATCAGACGACCTACATTGCAGGATGGCAGGCCCACCATCATCACCAACTCTATTTTTATCCCTTCTCTTATAATAAGCATTGTCGGTGATGATCGTGTGCCTGCCATCCTGCAATATAGGCCGTCCAATCTATATCTGACGGATAGGAAGGAAACTATGGCAATTTTGCAAAAAGATACCCACACCCCTCTCCACATTTGCAAATAAGGCCTTCCTTCGTTCATCCTTTTCCCCCACAAGATAAACTACTCATACAAATGCATCTTGATGTTCTGTGCAACGCATGGGTATCTTGCTAGTTGTTGCAAAAGCCCATGTGTGTGTGAGAGAGAGGGTGAGTGGAGGAGGACGGAGTGCATGTGTGACAAAGACACAAGGAGTGTGTGTACGATAGGTATCAGCTTAAAATGAGGGGATAGTGTGTGTGTGCACGATCGAGAGGGCGTGTCTCAAGAAGGGAAGAAAAATCTACATAGATACAAGGAGCGGGAGAGAGACATGTATGCGATGGTGGAAGCACGAGTGTGCGGGTGTATAAACCTATCTAGAGGCTAGCTAGTCGATAAATGTTTGTGAGAGAAATACGAGTCGGGGTGCGAAAGCGAGAGTTTTATGTGTGAGAGAGAGAGACGGTAGTCGGGAAGGGGAGTGGAAGCAGGAGTTGTGTGTGTGTCTGTGAGAGAGAGAGAGAGAGAGGAGACGGTAGTCGGGGTTGTCTGATTGGTAAACAAATGAATAATGTCAGTCTAGGATGGAGATGAAAAGGAGACCGCAACAAATGTTGTGTCTACAGGAGAGATAGAGAGAGTAATTTTAGTGGTATGAGTCATATGTAGAGACATATAGGGTGTGTGAGAGAATCCCATAGAGAGAAAGACAAAGTGAAAGATGAGTGGAGACTGTGTGTTTGGCGGTGAAAAAGAAAGCTTAGGTACCGAGTGATACCAGAGAACAGTAGAGACGTGAGAGATAATGAAAACCTTGTAATGTATAATGATATGGAGAGTGTGGCACTTCTCAAGGGAGACCTCGAGAGACCATATTTGCGAGGATAGGAGCAACATAAAGTGAGCGTGCGGGTGAGCTGGAGAAAAGAGAGTGATAGCTACCTGAAGGAGCATGCATGCGAGAGAGATGGGCGTGAAAGGAGTGAACAAAAAAGGGATTCAAATATTTGAATCCGAGATGATGATACATGTAATCCATACTCGAACCAAAATTGATCTATCAAACATGCATACTCATATGAATTCACGCACATCTATGTTATTTAATATGTAGATATTACTGATCCATACATTTTAGTAGAACATAATTAGGTTAAATTTTTTCGAATTAAACCTTAAGATTTCGAGATCGTTGTATTTGTAAATCATATTATACATATAAAGGAGCAGAATTCTTTGTTGTGCTTTTGAAAGTATATATAAAAATGATGTATATAGAATGTAATTCCAATTGAAAATGGATCCCGCACGAAAAAAAGAATACAAACAGGATTCGAATTGAGTTGGCACGGTAAACGTGCACTTTGCAAAATTTGAACGAAGTGGGGAAAGTCGCAGTAACTGCCCGAAACCAAAATCTGCGAGATGGAAATCACAACTGCCTATCCCTGCCACGCAAAGCCTATATGCTGGATTTCTATAGGTTTTGATAGGGGTAGGTTTGTAATTTCACCCAAACATGACGTAACTGCCTCTCACCCGGATTCATACATGGTGGGCGCCAAAACACAGTGTGTCCTCGGCCGAAATCGACTCCCTCCCTGCTTCATATTCATAAACGGTGGGCGCCAAAAACAAACTCTCGTCGGCAAATATTCGGTGTATGCGAGATTACCGTCCTATCCCCAACCGAGTAGTGTTGCTGTGATGTAGTAGAAATTTGAAACGGGGACTAAGTTTGTAAATTTCCTCGCATTTGAGACAAGCGCGCCCTAAATACATGGTTCCCCCCTTCCTCCCTACCTCCCTTTTCCCCATTCGTACTCCGTGGGCGCCAAAACACCCTCTCCACCCCACCCTCCTCCGTCCGCCGCCGCCGTCCGCCACCCCATCCACCGTCGTTCTCCTCCACCATGCCGGAGCTGATACCCCGATGCCGCCATCCATTACAAGAGATCGACCTCTCTCATCCACGGCTTCGGACCAGGATCCTTGCATCCCGTCCTCTCGCTTCATCCCTGCCATCGTCCACCTTGCCGGCGCCGCTCCTACGACCATCTCATCCACCGTGCCCCGCCGCCACCGTCTACCCTCCTAGATCTGCTTCCATGCCGTCGACAGCCATCCACTGGTAGAAAAAGGGCCTATAGTCCTGGTTCGTAAGGGCCTTTAGTCCCGGTTCCTGAACCGGGACTAAAGTGTCAGTACTAATGCCCTGTACCTTTAGTCCCGGTTCAATCCAGAACCGGGACTGATGGGCCTCCACGTGGGCAATGCGCAGAGCCTAGGCAGGAGAACCTTTGGCCCCGGTTGGTGGCACCAACCGGGACCAATAGGCATCCACGCGTCAGCATTTCTGTGGCTCGGGTTTTTGTTTCATTTTTGAAGGGGGGGGGTTGGGGGTTTTGGGGGGTTAATTTAGGTGTTTCATATATTGTGTTAGCTAGCTATAATTAATAGAGAGAAGTGTCCTCTCTTACGTCCGTGCTTGGTCGACGCTACGTACTATACATACGTATAGAGAGGACTAGACACGCTAGTTAGCTAGTAAGCAAATGAAGGAAACAGAAGATCGTCATGAACATATATGCATACAGAGAGAAGTGATATCGACCACCTCTCCTTCTCCGAGAGATTGGTCGAACAACAAGTTCTCGTATATCTATCCGACACTACCGGCTACATATATACAATAATTATCTCTTACAAATATAATCATACGGACTCATGGTCCACATAGTATTCTCCGTCTTCAGCGATCACTTGGTCAAGAAAGAATGCCGCCAATTCCTCTTGAATTGCTCGCATGCGAGCTGGTGCTAGGAGTTCATCCCGCTTCCGAAACATCTAATTTGAAGAAGGGGGTCAATACATATATATATATATGAATGAATGAAACTGAATACAAATGATGGTAATAAAATAAAATTATGAATGTTTTTATTTACGTAATTCATATTGTTCGTCAGAGTACCCGCCCCGCTCACAGGTAACACTCACTTGAAGTTGTAAGGAAAGAGTATTATATCTTTGTTTTCATTTTTTTTGAATGATCGTAGCAAGTTGGCCTCGGTATCTCCGGGACGATGTTGAACCTCAATTGCATCTATGAGATATGTGTTAATGAACCCAATATCACCGATTTGTCTTTTCTTCAATTCGGCGATCTTCATTCTGCATAATATAGTGAGGATAATTATAAATACATGCAATGAAAGAGATGAGCTATATAGAGAGACTTAATGACAGAAGTAGTAGTACTTACAGACAGTAGCAGGTGATCGTTGTTTTATCTAGGGCCAATTGATTGAAAAACAGATAGAACTCCTCAAATGGAATAGGCAACAGTTCAATTCCAACTAGGTCATGCTCCGATTTAACTCTCGCATACAAAGTACTCCTCCCCCCAGACTCTCTGCAGATTTTCAAGTACCAATCATGTAATCTTCGCATCATCATTGTTAAAGGTTTTTCATCTTTGATGAGAGGCTTCCCGTACTCGTATCTGTGTATCTGCACCTCCATGGTATCATAATGTACATCGTTGGGCAGGTAATCGTCAACATTGCCATAACCGGGCACCATCCTTGGATCGACGATGTCGCTAGGCACCTTGAGGGGGGGGGCACGATTGCTTCGCTTGTTCGCCGAGCTGGGCAATTTGTTTCCCAGCTGCTCGTCGTTCTTTCAGCCTTTGATCACTGACTGTACTTCCCGACCGCTCCGCTTCGGCCCATGTCTTTGCAATAATGCGCTCATAGTTGCCTTTCGGCGGAGACTTGGGTGGTTTTGCCAGGGCAGCCAGAGTGCGCTTCACTTTCACTGGATCTACCTTCTCCTCTGGAGGTGGATGTCTCTTTGCTCTCAACCCTGGAAACCAGTCATCCACTTCGGTTCGCGCGATCTCGGCGTTCTCCTCCGGGGTCCTCTCATATGGTAACTTCTCTGGAGTCTTCAGAGAAGGACCGAATCTGTATGTCCTCCCGCCTTTGGTTGTACTGCTAGACGCCGACCGAGCAGACGGAGCGGTTGTCTTCTTTACTTGCTTACGAGGCGGAGGAGAAGGACTACGATGCGCCGGAGCAGCTGGAGCGGCGGCAGGTCTCTTCCGCCCTTGCTGACGAGGCGGAGAAGGAGGAGGCTGGCTGCTCGGGCGCGTCGGCGCAGGCGGAGAAGGAGGCGGAGTGCCGCCACGCGCCGGAGAAGGAGCCGGCCGAGGGCCCTGATCGTCACTCGCCGGAGGAGGAGGAGGCAGTGGAGGAGGCGGAGTGCCCTGACTCGCCGGAGGAGGAGGAGGAGGCGGAGGCGTCCAGTTCGGAAGGTTGATGAGCTCCTTCCGCATTAGGCATGGAGTCTTCAGAGCAGACCCCAGCCGAGTCTCCCCTTCATCGGTAGGGTGGTCAAGCTGGAGGTCCTCAAATCCCTCCGTTATTTCATCCACCATCACCCTAGCATATCCTTCTGGAATCGGCCGACAGTGAAAAGTTGCGCCGGGTTCAGTAGGATAAATAGAGCCAACAGCCGCCTTGACCTTCAAATTCATCCATTGCGTCATAAGGTGGCAATTTTGAGACTCCATGATAGCATCCACGGGATAGCTGGCAGGAGCCATCAAGGCATGCTCCGGATGAAGCAGCTCGGTGGAAGCCACGCTGCTTCTGCGCTGAGATGGCGGGGTATCTTCGGGGGAGGCTTCGGCAGTACGTTTGCTGCGATTTGCTTCTCGTTCCTCTATCGCGTCTACCCTTGCTTGCAGCGCCTGCATTTGGGTCTACTGCACTTTTTTCCTCCTCTCATGGGATTTGTAACCGCCTGCGTCCGGAAACCCAACCTTCCACGAAATGGAGCCTGGCGTGCCTCGTGTCCGTCCAGGGTGCTCAGTATTCCCAAGGGCCATTGTGAGCTCGTCGTTCTCTCTGTCTGGAAAGAACTTCCCTTGCTGCGCTGCTTCGATATACTGCTTAAGCTTCCTGACTGGTATGTCAATTTGATCGTTCTTCCAAATGCACTTCCCTGTTACAGGGTCCAAGGTTCCGCCAGCCCTGAAGAACCAAGTCCGGCAACGGTCTGGCCAGCTAATTGTCTCTGGTTCGATCCCTTTATCAACCATATCATTCTCAGTCTTGGCCCACTTAGGCCGGGCTACGAGGTAGCCACCTGACCCCGTGCGATGGTGAAGCATCTTCTTCGCAGCATTTTGCTTGTTTGTCGCCGACATCTTCTTACTCTTTTCCGATGTCTTGTGGGCCACAAATGCGGGCCATTGATCTCTGATCTTCTCATATCTGCCCTTGAATTCTGGTGTCTCACTATTTTCGACAAACTTATTCAGCTCTTTCTTCCACCTCCTGAATAGTTCTGCCATCCTCTTAAGAGCAAAAGACTTGATTAATTTCTCTTTAACTGGGTTCTCTGGATTATCCTCTGGCGGTAGGGTGAAATTTGACTTCAGCTCAGTCCAAAGATCATTTTTCTGCATATCATTGACATAAGACACCTCAGGGTCTTGTGTAGCCGGCTTAAACCATTGCTGGATGCTTATCGGGATCTTGTCCCTAACCAGAACCCCGCACTGAGCAACAAATGCGCTCTTTGTCCGGAGGGGTCAATCGGTTGGCCGTCGGGCGCGATTGCTATGATCTCAAACTTTTGATCCGAGCTCAACTTTTTCTTCGGGCCTCGTCTCTTTACCGAAGTTGTGCTCGATCCGGAGGGCTAGAAAAAAGAACAAAGACTTAATTAATATGTGTACATACCAAAACAATGAATGCATCAATCAGCTAGTCAGCACAGGCTTAACTAATATATATACCTGGACGGACTCGGTTCAGTCACCGAAGCCGTCATCACGGTCTCCTTCTTGCACCGGCATTGGGTCACCGGAGCCGTCCTCATGTTCTTCTTCTTGCACTGGCATTAGGTCACCGTAGCCATCTTGTTCACCCTCTCCTTCCAGACCATCGGTTTCGTTGAGAAACAACGAGACGGCATCACTTCCTTCTGTGATTATGTCCCTCAACAACGCTTCTTTTGCTTCATCTAGGGCGGTGTCCATAGTTTCTACAAATATTTACAACATGGCAATTATTATTCAAACATGACAGATGGATATATTAGTGCCAAACGTAGAACTAGCTACCTAATCATAGTAAGCTATTGGGAGGGGGTATATATCGACAACGACGACACTACATCTATGTCCCTCGACGACCCTCGTTCCCGATAAAAAAAAGAGGAAGAAGAAGAAAAAAAAGAGGAGAAGAAAGAATAGAGGAGAAGAACTCCTCTATTATTTCTTCTCTTTTTTTTTCTTCTTCCTCTTCTTTTTTTATCCTCTTCTTCCTCTCATGTTCGAGAGCATCGCCGAGGGGTCGGGAGGTTGCCTAGTGTCAAAGGATTCAACAAAATCATGTCTTCATCATTAGGCGAAAGTAACATGTGCATGATGGTACGAAGCTCTCCAAAGTTATTTTGGAACGGAGTCCTAGATAGGATAATTCGCTTTTTGGTACAAAGTTCAGCAAGAACCTTCCAAATATCGTTATTTGGAAGGCCTTTGCTGAAATTCATACAAGAAGGCAAATTATCCTATCCGGGACACCATTCCAAAATAATTTTGGAGGACTTCGTCATGCCCTGGTTACTTCTGGCTAATGATGAAGCCATGGATTTCTTCAATACTTTGACACTAGGAAACCTCTCTCGACCCCTCGGCGATCCTCGACTCCTCCAACCCTCGACGACCCTGGAACCCTCGACCCCTTGGCTATCCACTTCTTCCTCTCATGTTCAAGAGGATCGCCGAGGGGTCGGGAGGTTGCATAGTGTCAAAGGATTCAACAAAACCATGTCTTCAACATTAGGCGAAAGTAACATGTGCATGATGGTACGAAGCTCTCCAAAGTTATTTTGGAACGGAATCCTAGATAGGATAATTCGCTTTTTGATACAAAGTTCAGCAAGAACCTTCCAAATATCGTTATTTGGAAGGCCTTTGCTGAAATTCATACAAAAAGGCAAATTATCCTATCCGGGACACCATTCCAAAATAATTTTGGAGGACTTCATCATGCCCTGGTTACTTCCGGCTAATGATGAAGCCATGGATTTCTTCAATACTTTGACACTAGGAAACCTCTCTCGACCCCTCGGCGATCCTCGACCCCTCGAACCCTCGACGACCCTGGAACCCTCGACCCCTAGACGACCCTGGAACCGTCGACCCTCGACCCTATAGAACCCTCGAACCCTCGACCCTGAAACCCTCGACCCCTTAACGACCCTCGACCCTCTACCCTAGTTCCCGACCCTCGACTCCTCGGCGATCCTCGACACCCTCGTTCCCGATAAAAATTAAGAAGAAGAAGAAAAAAAATAGGAGAAAAAAAGGAGAAGAAGCTCCTCTATTCCTTCTTCTTCTCCTCTTTTTATCTTCTTCTTCCTCTCCTCGTCTTCTCCTTCTTCTTCTCCTTCTTTCTCTACTTATTTTCCTTTTCCTTATTTTACTTTTTCCTCTCCACTAACATAAAATGCACTAACCTAAAATGCAACAAACATAAAATGCACTAAATCGATCAACTAACCTAAAATCAGTGATAAAATGCACTAACCTAAAATCGATATCTACTAACAACTTAAAAAAATTAATACATATATGAAAAAAATGCATATATGAAAAAAAACATCATCATATCATCAACAGAAAAAAATAGTATTTTTTCTAAAAAATCTATCTTTTGCATATATACATCAACATATATATACACTAACCTAAAATGCACAAAAATGCTATCGGAGAGGGGGTATATCGACCCCCCCTCATGTATCCACATACATACATCTATACATACATACATTTCTGATATATACATACATACATTTCTCATATATAAGTTTTTCTTCTTCTTCCTAGCTAGATATATAAATTTTTGCATATATAAAATACATATATACTTGCATATATGTATAAATTTTTGCATATATAAACTTTTGCATATATAAAGTTTTTCTAAAATCTAACTTTTGCATAAATGAACATATATACATAGAGAACATATACATATATGCACATTTTTATAATAATGAAAAAAATAAGAGGAAAGGGCGCAGGCGGCCGGACCGAAGGTGGCGGCGTGTGGTCGGGGCGACGGCGACGGGGTTTGGGAAGGGGCGGTGCGCGCGGCGACGGCGACGGGGTCGGGGAAGGGGCGGCGTGCGCGGCGATGACGATGGGGTCGGGGAACGGGTGGCGCGCGCGGCGACGACGACGGGGTCGGGGCAGGGTCGACGCGCGCTGCGACGGCGATGGTGTCGGGGCCGGAAGGGGCGGCGGGCGCGGCGACGGTGTCGGGGCAGTGGCTCGGTGGCGGCGACGGCGAGGTGGACCAGCCTGACGGCGTCGGGGCAGGGCTCGGCGGCGACGGCGACGAGGAGCAGAAGGCGTCGGGGCGAGAAGAAATAGATGGATTTTGGCGAAAACTGCAAAGTGCTGTATATATAGCAAGAGCATTGGTCCCGGTTGGTGCTACGACCCGGGACTAATGCCCCCCTTCAGTCCCGGTTGGTGCCACCAACCGGGACCAAAGGCCTGTGCTGCCCCGAACCCAAATATTTAGTCCCACCTCGCTAGTTGAGAGGGAGGCACACCTCTTTATAAGGTGCGGTGCGCCTTCCCTCTCGAGCTCCTCTCTAAAGCAGGCTTTCGGGCCTAACACTGCAATCTGTGCCTGTGGGCCTACTGGGCCTCTCGCGGGCCTGAATCCTGGCCCATGGTAGGGTTTCTAGTCGTATTCAGGCCGTGGGGGCCTAGTAGGTGGCATTTTTTTGTTTTTTTGTTTCTACTTAGAACTAAATACTTATAGTTTTGTAGTGATTTCTTTTTTATTTTAGGTCACAAAAATTATAAACTTTCTGTTAGTGCCATTAGTTTTAAAATTTGAATAGTTTAAATTTGATTTTTTTAAAATTTGTGTGAATCACTAGTTTATGAATAACTTTACTATAAAAATTGATTTTTGAGTCAATCTTTTTCCTGCTATTTAATATTACCGTGTTTTATCATTATACTCAATTTGGTAATTTTAGTTAGTCGTATCAAATATTATAGGGGTGAGCCCTATTTTTTTCCAGTTTTTTTGTTTTGTTTTCTGCATTATTTATTTCCTTTTGTTTTTTGCTTTATTTTTTAATTCTTTTTGCTTTTAGTTTTAGAAAAATTATAAACTTTCTATTAGTGCCATTAGTTTTCAAATTTTAAAACACTTTTTTTGTTTTTTTGTTTTCTTTGTTGCTTTATTTATTTTATTTTGTTTCTACTTACAACAAAGTACTTATTGTTGCTATTTTTATTTTTTTTCCAGTTTTTTTGTTTTGTTTTCTGTATTATTTATTTTCTTTTGTTTTTTGCTTTATTTTTTAATTCTTTTTTCTTTTAGGTCAGCAAAGTTATAAACTTTCTGTTAGTGCCATTAGTTTTAGAAAAAATATAAACTTTCTGTTAGTGCCATTAGTTTTCAAATTTGAATAGTTAAAATTTGAACATAGATGCACCTATAGAGAAAATTCGACCTAAATTCATAGTTTTCAAATGAACTCTGAAAAAGTTGGCTTAGCATACTCGTCTGTTACAAATTTGGCATGGTATCATCATAATAGTTGCGGGAGAAAGTCTTCACTTTTTCTTCGCTTGTGTCATTTGCTTATTGCGCCGTAACCATGGATAATCTTCATTGTTTATCAGGATGATTGGGTCAGCCTTGACATTGAAGGGAGGAATTTCCAGAAACTTTTCATAATCTTCAGACATGTCTGTCTTGCCGTCCACTCCCAGGATGTCCCTTTTTCCTGAAAGAACTATGTGGCGCTTTGGCTCATCGTATGATGTATTCGCTTCCTTATCTTTTCTTTTTCTCGGTTTGATAGACATGTCCTTGATATAGATAACCTGTGCCACATCATTGGCTAGGACGAACGGTTCGTCAGTGTACCCAAGATTTTTCAGATCCACTGTTGTCATTCCGTACTGTGGGTCTACCTGTACCCTGCCGCCTAACAGATTGACCCATTTGCACTTAAACAAAGGGACCTTAAAATCAGGTCCGTAGTCAAGTTCCCATATATCCACTATGTAACCATAATATGTATCCCTTCCGCTCTCGGTTGCTGCATTAAAGCGGACACCGCTGTTTTGGTTGGTGCTCTTTTGATCTTGGGCGATCGTGTAAAATGTATTCCCATTTATCTCGTATCCTTTGTAAGTCAATACAGTCAAAGATGGTCCCCTGGACAACAAGTACAACTCATCACAAACAGTGTTGTCACCTCTGAGACGTGTTTCCAACCAACTGCTAAAAGTCCTGATGTGTTCACATGTAATCCAGTCGTCACACTGCTCCGGGTGTTTGGAGCGCAGACTGTTCTTGTGTTCATCGACATACGGGGTCACCAAGGTAGAGTTCTGTAGAACTGTGTAGTGTGCTTGAGACCAAGAATATCCGTCCCTCCATATTATTGAGTCTCTTCCAAGAGTGCCTTTTCCAGTCAGTCTCCCCTCATACCGCGATTTAGGGAGACCTATCTTGTTAAGGCCAAGAATGAAGTCAACACAAAACCCGATAACATCCTCTGTTTGATGGCCCATGGAGATGCTTCCTTCTGGCCTAGCGCGATTACGGACATATTTCTTTCGGACTCCCATGAACCTCTCAAAGGGGAACATATTGTGTAGAAATACGGGCCCCAGGATGACAATCTCGTCGACTAGATGAACTAGGACGTGCGGCATGATATTGAAGAAGGATGGTGGGAACACCAGCTCGAAACTGACAAGACATTGCGCCACATCACTCCTTAGCCTTGGTATGATTTCTGGATCGATCACCTTCTGAGAGATTGCATTGAGGAATGCACATAGCTTCACAATGGCTAATCGGACGTTTTCCGGTAGAAGCCCCCTCAATTCAACCGGAAGCAGTTGCGTCATAATCACGTGGCAGTCATGAGACTTTAGGTTATGAAACTTTTTCTCTGGCATATTTATTATTCCCTTTATATTCGACGAGAAGCCAGTCGTGACATTCATACTGAGCAGGCATTCAAAGAAGATTTCTTTCTCTTCTTTCGTAAGAGCGTAGCTGGCAGGACCTTTATACTGCTTCGGAGGCATGCCGTCTTTTTTGTGCAAACGTTGCATGTCCTCCCGTGCCTCAGGTGTATCTTTTGTCTTCCCATACACGCCCAAGAAGCCTAGCAGGTTCACGCAAAGGTTCTTCGTCATGTGCATCACGTCGATTGAGGAGCGGACCTCTAGGTCTTTCCAGTAGGGTAGGTCCCAAAATATAGATTTCTTCTTCCACATGGGTGCGTGTCCCTCAGCGTCATTTGGAACAGCTAGTCCACCGGGACCCTTTCCAAAGATTACGTAGTGTAAATCATTGACCATAGCAAGCACGTGATCACCGATGCGCATGGCGGGCTTCTTCCGGTGATCTACCTCGCCTTTGAAATGCTTGCCTTTCTTTCGACATTGATGGTTGGTCGGAAGAAATCGATGATGGCCCAGGTACACATTCTTCCTGCATTTGTCCAGGTATATACTTTCAGTGTCATCTAAACAGTGCGTGCATGCGTGGTATCCTTTGTTTGTCTGTCCTGAAAGGTTACTGAGAGCGGGCCAATCGTTGATGGTCACGAACAGCAACGCCTTAAGGTTAAATTCCTCCTGTCTGTGCTCATCCCACGTACGTACACTGTTTTCATTCCACAGCTGTAAAAGTTCTTCAACTAATGGCCTTAGGTACACATCAATTTCGTTGCCGGGTTGCTTAGGGCCTTGGATGAGAACTGGCATCATAATGAACTTCTGCTTCATGCACATCCAAGGAGGAAGGTTATACATACATCACGGGCCAGGTGCTGTGATTGCTGCTCTGCTCCCCGAAAGGATTAATGCCATCCGCGCTTAAAGCAAACCATACATTCCTTGGGTCCTTTGCAAACTCATCCCAGTACTTTCTCTCGATTTTTCTCCACCGCAACCCGTCAGCGGGTGCTCTCAACTTCCCATCTTTCTTTCGGTTCTCACTGTGCCATCGCATCAACTTGGCATGCTCTTCGTTTTTGAACAAACGTTTCAACCGTGGTATTATAGGAGCATACCACATCACCTTCGCAGGAACCCTCTTCCTGGGGGGCTCGCCGTCAATATCACCAGGGTCATCTCGTCTGATCTTATACCGCAATGCACCGCATACCGAACATGCGTTCAGATCCTTGTATGCACCGCGGTAGAGGATGCATTCATTAGGGCATGCATGTATCTTCTCCACCTCCAATCCTAGAGGGCATACGACCTTCTTTGCTGCTTATGTACTATCGGGCAATTCGTTATCCTTAGGAAGCTTCTTCTTCAATATTTTCAGTAGCTTCTCAAATCCTTTGTCAGCCACAACATTCTCTGCCTTCCACTGGAGCAATTCCAGTACGGTACCAAGCTTTGTGTTGCCATCTTCTCAATTGGGGTATAACCCTTTTTTGTGATCCTCTAACATGCGATCGAACTTCAGCTTCTCCTTTTGACTAATGCATTGCGTCCTTGCATCGACAATGACCCGGCGGAGATCATCATCATCGGGCACATCGTCTGGTTCCTCTTGATCTTCAGCAGCTCCCCCCGTTGCAGCATCACCGTATTCAGGGGGCACATAGTTGTCATCGTAGTCTTCTTCTTCGACGTCTTCCATCATAACCCCTATTTCTCCGTGCCTCGTCCAAACATTATAGTGTGGCATGAAACCCTTGTAAAGCAGGTGGGAGTGAAGGATTTTCCGGTTAGAGTAAGACCTCGTATTCCCACATTCAGTGCATGGACAACACATAAAACCATTCTGCTTGTTTGCCTCAGCCGCATCGAGAAACTCATGCACGCCCTTAATGTACTCGCGGGTGTGTCTGTCACCATACATCCATTGCCGGTTCATCTGCGTGCATTATATATAATTAAGTGTCCAAATTAATAGAAGTTCATCATCACATTAAAACCAAAGTGCATACATAGTTCTCATCTAACAACATATAGCTCTCCAGAGCATTTAATTAATTAAACCATACATTGAAACTATGTAAAACATTTCAATGCGAAAACAAATGCGATCATAATCGCAACCAAGGTAACAATTGATACCAAGCCTCGGTATGGATGGCATATTTTCTAATCTTTCTAATCTTCAAGCGCATTGCATCCATCTTGATCTTGTGATCATCGATGACATCCGCAACATGCAACTCCAATATCATCTTCTCCTCCTCAATTTTTTTTTATTTTTTCCTTCAACAAATTGTTTTCTTCTTCAACTAAATTTAACCTCTCGACAATAGGGTCGGTTGGCATTTCCGATTCACATACATCCTAGATAAATAAAATCTATGTCACGTTGGTCGGCATAATTTTCATAAACAATAAATGAACCAATAGTTATAAAGATAATATACATACCACATCCGAATCATAGACAGGACGAGGGCCGACGGGGGCGGATACCAAAACCATCGCACTATATAGGATGCAATAATAAATGTAAGAAAATGATACAAGTATCTATCTAAACATACAAGTAAGAATATTTTTCCTTTCAGAAAGAAGAAAAGAACAAGAGGCTCACCACGGTGGTGTCGGTGATGAGATCGGCGCGGGTGATCGACGACGGTGAAGACTGGGACGGGGCGTGACGGACCGCTAAATCTAGACAAATCTCGAGGAAAATGGAGCTTGGAGGTCGAGCTTCGAGAGGAGAAAACTTAAGTAGTGTGGCTCGGGCATTCCATCGAACACCTCATGTGCATAGGAGGTGAGCTAGAGCACCACAAAGCCCTCTCCCCCTCGGCCAGAAAAAACAGAGCACTGTGCTCTGCTCTTGCGCGAGGGGGTGTATATAGGCACCTCATTAGTCCCGGTTGGTGACATGAGCCGGGACTAAAGGGGAGCCTTTGGTCCCGGTTCAAGCCACCAACCGGGACCAATGGTGGTGGGCCAGGAGCGAGGCCCATTGGTCCCGGTTCATCCCACCAACCGGGACCAAAAGGTCCAGATGAACCGGGACCAATGGCCCACGTGGCCCGGCCGGCCCCCTGGGCTCACGAACCGGGACCAATGCCCACATTGGTCCTGGTTCTAGACTGAACTGGGACTAATGGGCTGACCTGGCCTGGACCAAAGCCCTGTTTTCTACTAGTGATCGCTACCACATCACCGTCAAATTCTCAGCAGATGCGTACACGGCATTGCACCAGAGGCGGTACTCTTTCGTATCTGCTCAACTTATTTATCGCAGCAAGAAAATAGATTGCCACTGCTTTACTCCGATTTCTTGTCTTGGTTGCGAAGTTGCCTTTGTTCGGTTTGCACCTTCAGATCCGCCATGGCACGCTCAACACCATACTCGCAATGCTCATGGTTTTCCCCTTTTATATTCCACACTAGTTAAATCACAGTAGACTATATTTCAAAATTGGGTCAGTCGATTTTTTAGAGCTCGCCGAAGTTCGCCGGTGCGATCGAAGGGGCTCGGGTGGGGACAGTGGTTGTGGGGGGCGGTGGTGGGGCCTCGTCGAATGAAGAAAACTCGGGGGGGGGGGGGGGGGGGGGGGGGGGGGGGTGGAAAAGGAACATATGCGGTGGAGCCGGTGGTTCGGCCGGCAGCCCGTGCGGTGTTCTGTATGGGAAGCATAGTATGTTCCTTGTCAGGAAGGGGAGCAGGGACATCAGCAGTCTAACAGCTGATAGAGCTGGCCTGTACGTGATCGATAGGCTTTCAATTACTAGCGGCAATACAACACCGTAATTTCCAGCCAGTTCCACTTTCCCGATTTATATATCCTTGTTATGGTGTACCCCTGTTATGTGCACTATGATCTGCCTAGTTGCTGTGTGCTATTGTTATCATGGTTTGGCAATAAACTCTCTATACAGTATATTATGAGCCTATCATCTGCCAGCTATCCTTATTTCTGGAGCCTATTTTTCTGTGTACTTGTGCCAGATTATATAAATGCACGCACCATATTACAACACACATGAGCTCTCTCATCAAAATCCAGTGATAGCACACAAGTGTTTACAGGGGCGCCCCTATATTAGAATATCATCTGATTTACAAAGATAATCTCACAACTATTTATGTTTTCATGGTTCTCAGATATCATACGCAATTACAGTGAATATCAAAATCCGCACATCAGAAGAATATTGTGGAACACTGCAATGACTTACAAAATTGGCACCAAGGCATTGAGTGCCATTCTGGAAGCAATGGAACTCGTACACTCCCTGTCGGTGTCAAAACTGGCGGATCTCGGGTAGGGGTCCCGAACTGTGCGTCTAGGCCGGATGGTAACAGGAGGCAAGGGACACGAAGTTTTACCCAGGTTCGGGCCCTCTCGATGGAGGTAAAACCCTACGTCCTGCTTGATTAATATTGATGATATGGGTAGTACAAGAGTAGATCTACCTCGAGATCAGAGAGGCTAAACCCTAGAAGCTAGCCTATGGTATGATTGTTGATGTGTATGTTGTCCTACGGACTAAAACCCTCCGGCTTATATAGACACCGGAGAGGGTTAGGGTTACATAGAGTCGATTACAATGGTTGGAGATCTGAACATCCGTATCACCAAGCTTGCCTTCCACGCCAAGGAAAGTCCCTTCCGGACACGGGACGGAGTCTTCAATCTTGTATCTTCATAGTCCAGGAGTCTGGCTGAAGGTATAGTTCGGCTATCCGAACACCCCCTAATCCAGGACTCCCTCAGTAGCCCCCGAACCAGGCTTCAATGACGATGAGTCCGGCACGCAGATTGTCTTCGGCATTGCAAGGCGGGTTCTCCTCCAAATTCCGTGTACCTGTTTGAATAAAGTCCGGTTTCTTGTAGATGTTGCGCTCCTTGGCTTCTACGCCCAATAATGGCCGTTTCCCACGTGTCAAACGAATATGAAAAGTCTGAGTGTTTTTTCGTTCACACCCCTAGCCGCGTAAATGAGCTGCCCTATTTAAGGGGACGAGGATTTAGATCCAATCCACACCTTCTCCTCTCCACGAGTGTTCATCAGAGTGCATCCGACAAAGGTCCATTCCACCATGGCCAGCCACCGCAACTCCTCCGCTCGCCCTTCCAGCCCGAAGCCTGGATATTGGGAGAGATGTTCCACTCCGCATAGCGAGCTAGTGACGCTCCATACCAAGGGATTTCTCCCCCCGGCCTATATGGTCCCGGTTCGAGCCGGTCTTGCCGTCTACAATGGCGGAGAGCAAGCAGAGAATGCCCCTAATCCATCCAAAGGAGAGCGGGTGTGCCTTGTCCCTTACTTAATAAGGGGGCTCGGATTTCCCATCCACCCATTTCTCCGGGGGCTGCTGGAGTTCTACGGCCTCCGGCTACATCATCTCACGCCTGCCTCAGTATTGCATATCGCGGGCTTTGTAGCCCTTTGCAAGCTGTTCTTGGGTATTGAAGCTCATTTCGGACTGTGGAAGGAGCTATTTTGCCTCATGCCCCGTTCCAAGAGAGGGTCAATGTACCAAGTGGGCGGAGCCGAAGTATGGCGCATCGCCGGGACTGGATATCTGTCCGGAACCCCAAAGAAGGCGTCCGAAGATTGGCCCTCGGAATGGTTCTATATAGAAGACGTCCCGCTACCAGATCCTGTCCGGATCGGCCTCCCAGAATTCGATAGTGCTCCCTTAAAGAAGCGCCTAAGCTGGCGTCCACGGAGCCCTCAAAGGGAAAGTGACAGGAACATCGTCTACCTGATGGGCCAAATAAGATTGTTGGCCCATTCCGGACTAACCATGATCGAAGTTATGGCCGAATGCATCATGCGGGGGGTGCAGCCGCTTCAGTATAGAAGCCACCCCATGTGGTATTTCAATGGGGAGAACGATGCCACCTGCTACGGCCGTAAAGGGCCAGATTCAGTTGCCGCTCTATTAAAGATCTTGTCTACTTTGTACAAGGGAGAAGAGGAGGAATTTCTCTGCGTCAACCCACAGGGTGGATTATCTATGCACAATCCCCCAAGCTGGGTAAGTGGTCGCATCTACTTGCTCATCCGTTTAGTGTTCCCATTTTTAAATACTTAGTCTGATGACCTCAACGCAGGAAATGCGCCGGGCTGTTAAGGAAATAAGCAGCCCACCTCCACAACCCGAGGACCCAGGACGGTCTCTCGACCCGGCCTCTCAAGAGGATCCGGACATATCTGTGGAGCTGATTGATGGAGTGTTCCATCAATTGAGCGAGGACAACACCTTGGTGGCCATTACGGCCGATTACCCAGGGCTAATCCCGATACCCCAGGTACCTGAGATCGAAGTCCAAGTACCCCAGATAGGGGTCCGTCCATGCGTGTTCAATTTCTTGATTGCAACCGAACTTTGCAGGGGAGGTTGTTGAGGCAGAAGGCCGAACCTGCGGCGATAAGCCAACGAGGGGCCGCAGGGCCCCGTGGGCAAAAAAGAGGTGCAGTCCGGACCGAGGCATCAGCGCAAAGGTATGGGGCGCCCCTCTATCCCAGTTGTTATACCTTCGAGGCACATTTGGCACTCGTGCCCTCTTCAGGACAAAGAGACCTCGCCGGACTATATCCGGAGAGGCTGCCAATCGTGCCTCCACCAGCCAGGCTCCAAAGCCTGGTCCGGGGGCGGAGGCGAATGCAAGGCGCGTGCCGGACATTCCTCCGACGGAGGATGCGGACGGGTTGTCTGCCACCAACTTTGAGGTGGAAAGTGCCATGAACCACATGCGTCGCCGGACAATTCTTCGCGACGCTTGCTTCTCCCAAGAGGCGTTAGATGCCTTCAATTCGGGAGATGCGCACCTCCGTGCCGCTCAAAATGGTCTAGCCAGAGCCACAGAGCAATATGTAAAAGACAAACGAGTGAGAAAATTTTGGTAAATATATATGTAGCAGTAGCCCTCGAGACTTGAAACAGTTAGAATAACTGGTTTAAGGATCATTTGATATGCAGGTTCTTACAGAAAAGAATTCCCTACTGTCCCAGGAGCTGGAAGAGTGCAAAGCCCAACTGGAGGCCGCACTAGCCGCGGTAGGGGAGCCTAAGGAGGCCCCCTCTGGTAACAGACATTTCGAAAGATAAGTATTTTGCAAAGCATGGCTTTGGTGCGAATCTGACAAATAGAATTGCAGATGGCGCCGGATTGAATCCGGAAAAGCAACATCTCCTACGCCAGCTAAAGGATGGTGAGAGGGTGCTATTAAAGGTGATGGGGGAGAAGAACGTTCTCCAAGATGCCAACACCCGGCTGGGCGTCGAGCTGAAAGATGTTCGTGCCCAGCTATCAGACTCCGTGAAGGAGAATCAGCGGCTTCGGCGCGGCATATTTAGTAAGTGCTTGAACGAACCTTTTGAAAGAAAGTTCGGAGGGGAAGTCGACTGATAGAGCAATGTCTGTAGGTGTGTTAACAGGTCGTACGGCGGAGGACATGCCCGGTTCTACGAGCGACCTTCTTTCCGAGCTCTCGCAACTGGTCCTGTGGCCATCCGCCTCCATGCCCGAAGGTATTGGAGAGCTTGCGGAGAAGCTAAAGGGAGCACGGCGACGCTTCTAATTGTGGAAGATATCAGCCTGCTGTCAAGGCGCTAGGGAGGCCTGGGCCATGGTGAAGATGCGGTACTCAAAGGCTGACCCCAACCATATGGCCGAGGTCGGTCCTATAGGGCCCGATGGGAAGGAGATCCCTGTAATCTTAGTATACGGCCAAGTAGAGTTGGCCGCAAAGTACTCCCAGCAGGACTGTAAATTAGACAGCCTGTTAGATGGTATTGAAGAGGAATACAATCAGTCAAAATGACTTATGTAATCGAATTGACATTTATAATGCCTTCTAGGCGGATTGTAGATCATTTGTCATGGCCGACCTTTTCGCTTCAACCTCGGGGCCCGACGGTGCAGAGTGTGTCCGAATTCCCATGCGGTTATATAGGAACCGGGGAATGCGTGGAGACCAGGCGTAGGGGTCATTAGTGCGTGAACAGACAAGTGCCCGACTAGTTATGTTATATTACATGGTTAGTAAGAAACATCTTCCAGGGAGAATAGTTCCGTTAGGGGTTCCTTTCCCTGGGGGGGGGGCATGCCCTAAAGTGCATGTCCATGGTGCAAAAAGAAACGCAGGAAAAATGCCTGGGGGCACATATATAAAGAAAAAGATCATCTTTAGTTCACCGACCGAATATTCTCTTAAGAACGCTAGCTTTCAGCTTCACCCAGTCTGAGGTACACGTCCGGCTGATCCGGCAGTAACAATCTTAGAGGTGCTCCCTTTACCACCTAGCCAAATAATCGGGAACGTAGGGGTAAGCACAGGAGCCAGGCAACCCAGCTTGGCCAAAACTTAAGTCATATCGATGCATATAATGGTGAATAAAAGGTACATGCGGAAGTTTGACACATGTGTTAGGCATGAAGCCCGTATAAATAAGCTTCTGTTTACAGAAGCCCCCAGGTTTACTGAGCGCGGATAGCGCGTCAATTTGTGAGCCTTTAAAGGTTATAAGAGAGAAAAAAGGGAGAAGGAGAGAAATGTAAGACGGACAGTATATAAAAATGGACAGAGTAAGGAGATGAACACAGGATCCGGTGCTAGGCATAGAATCTTCGGAGACGGGCTGCGTTCCATGGGTTTGGCTCGAGTCGGTTATCCGATGCGTTTCGCAGGCGGTACGCTCCACCAGTCAGGACTTGGTCAATTATGAAGGGACCTTCCAACTTGGGCTTGAGTTTGTCCTTTTTCTTGTCCGGCAGGCGTAGAACTAATTCGCCAACATTGTAATTTTTGGCCCGTACGTCTCTGCTTTGGTACCTTCGAGCTTGTTGTTGATAGAATGCGGAACGGGCTTTCGCCACGTCACGCTCCTCCTCTAATGCGTCCAAACTGTCCTGCCGATCAAGCTCAGCTTCTCTTTCCTCGTACATCCGCACTCGAGGTGACTCATGAATTATGTCGCAAGGCAGAACTGCCTCTGCGCCGTACACCATGAAGAATGGTGTGTATCCAGTGGTGCGATTCAGCGTGGTCCGCAGCCCCCAGAGTACGGAGTCGAGCTCCTCTACCCAGTGCGTGTTAGATTACTTGAGGGACCGCACTAGTCTGGGTTTGATGCCGCTCATGATAAGACCATTTGCACGTTCGACCTGGCCGTTAGTTTGTGGGTGATAGACGGAAGCATAATCGAGCTTTATGCCCATGTTTTTGCACCAGAGTTTTACCTCGTCGGCTGTAAAGTTCGTGCCATTATCAGTGATGATGCTGTGGGGGACGCCGTAACGGTGTACAACCCCGGATATGAAGTCTATCACAGGTCCGGATTCGGCCGTCTTAACAGGCTTGGCTTCTATCCATTTGGTGAACTTATCCACCATGACCAGTAAGTATTTGTGCTTGTGGGTTCCGCCTTTAAGGGGTCCAACCATATCAAGCCCCCAGACCGCAAAGGGCCAAGTGATGGGGATAGTTTGGAGGGAGGTGGGTGGCATATGGCTTTGGTTTGCAAAGAGCTGGCAGCCGGCGCATCGTTGGACTAAGTCCTGAGCGTCTGCCCGGGCCGTCGGCCAATAAAAGCCTGTACGGAAGGCCTTGCTTACCAGGGACCGTGCTGCAGCGTGATGACCGCCGAGTCCGGCATGGATTTCAGCCAGGAGATTCCGCCCCTCCTCTTCGGAAATGCACGTTTGAAGGACTCCGGTAGTGCTTTTCTTATAAAGCTCTCCCTCGTGGACTCTGTAGGCTTTGGATCGCTGCACTATGCAGCGTGCCTCATTTTGTTGCTCGGGGAGTTCCTGCCTAGTAAGGTAGGCGAGGAATGGTTCTGTCCACGGGGCGATGACGGCCATTATTACGTGGGCTGAAGGTGTTATTTCAATGGCAGAGCCTCCGATTTTGTTAGAATGTTCGGTGTCGGGTAGTGCGGTTGGGTCCAGACTGTTATTGTTCGGCTCCCCTTCCCATGCCACGGATGGCTTGAAAAGCCTTTCCAAGAAGATGTTGGGGGGGACTACATCACGTTTTGCGCCGATGCGTGCCAGGACATCTGCCGCCTGATTATTTTCCCGGGCTATATGGTGAAATTCAAGTCCTTCGAACCGAGCTGACATTTTTAGGATGGGGTTGCGGTAAGCTGCCATTTTCGGATCCTTGGCATCGAAGTCTCCATTTATTTGGGAGATTGCGAGGTTCGAGTCCCCGCGCACCTCTAGGCGTTGGATGCCCATGGATGCTGCCATCCGGAGACCATGTAGAAGGGCCTCATATTCGGCTGCATTGTTGGAGTCCGTGTACAGAATCTGTAGTACGTATTGAACTGTGTCTCCTGTGGGGGACGTCAAAACGACGCCAGCCCCCAGTCCAGCCAACATTTTGGAGCCGTCGAAATGCATGATCCAATTTGAATATGTGCCGTACTCTCTAGGGAGTTCGGCCTCCGTCCATTCTGCGACGAAGTCGGCCAAAACTTGTGACTTGATGGCTCGTCGTGGCTTATAAGTTATGTCGAACGGGAGGAGCTCGATGGCCCATTTCGCAATCCGGCCCGTTGCGTCACGGTTGTTTATAATGTCGTTAAGTGGTACTTCTGAGGTTACTGTTATTGAACACTCTTGAATGTAGTGTCGTAGCTTCTGGGATGCCATGAATACCGCGTACGTAATCTTTTGATAATGCAGGTACTGTGATTTGCAGGGAGTGAGGACAGTGGACACATAATAGACCGGCCTTTGAAGGGGGAATTTGTGTCCGGCCGCTTCTCGTTCGACGACAAGCACTGCGCTTACAACCTGATGTGTTGCTGCGATGTACAATAGCATTGGTTCGCCGCTGTTTGGCGCGGCCAGGACTGGGTTTGTTGCCAGTATGGCTTTTATTTCATCGAGTTCGGCTGTGGCTGCGTCCGTCCATTTGAAGTGTTCGGTGCGCCGAAGGAGGCGGTAAAGGGGAAGGGCCTTTTCTCCCAAGAGGGAGATAAAGCGGCTTAGAGCCGCCACACATCCGGTTAACTTTTGTATTTGTTTGAGGGCCTTTCGGATATCCAGTTGCGACAGAGCTCGGATCTTGGCTGGATTTGCTTCAATTCCTCTACTAGATACAATGAAGCCCAAGAGCTTTCCGGCTGGAACGCCGAAAACGCATTTTTCCGGGTTGAGCTTGATATCGTATGTTTGGAGATTATCGAATGTGAGCCTCAAGTCGTCTACTAGAGATTCAACATGTCTTGTTTTGACAACCACATCATCTACGTATGCCTCCACTATTTTACCGATCTGGCTTGCCAGACATGTCTGAATCATGCGCTGATATGTTGCGCCAGCGTTTTTGAGCCCGAAGGGCATCATGTTGAAGCAGAATGGCCCATATGGTGTGATAAATGCCGTTGCGGCTTGGACTGGTTCTGCCATCTTGATTTGATGGTAGCCAGAATATGCGTCGAGGAAACACAACGAATCATGTCCTGTGGTAGCATCGATAATTTGATCGATGCGGGGGAGGGGGAAGGGATCCTTTGGGCAAGCCTTGTTAAGGTCTTTAAAATCAACACATAGGCGCCAGGATTTGTCCTTCTTTGGTACCATCACCAGGTTTGCTAGCCAATCCGAATGTTTTATATCTCTGATGAATCCGGCCTCTAATAGCTTTGCTAGCTCCTCTCCCATAGCCTGTCTCTTAGGTTCGGAAAAACGCCGAAGAGCCTGTTTGACAGGTTTGAATCCTGTTTGGATATTTAAGCTGTGCTCGGCCAGCCTGCGTGGGATTCCTGGCATGTTTAAAGGGTGCCAGGCGAAAATGTCCCAGTTCTCTCGTAGGAACTCTCGCAATGTGGCGTCGACATCAGGGTTTAACTGTGCCTCGATGGAAGCTGTTTTACTGTGGTCCGTTGGATGGACTTGGAATTTGACTATTTCGTCCGCTGGATTAAAGGAGTTGGATTTGGATCGTTTGTCGAGTACCACATCGTCCCTATTCACCGTAGAGCGTAGCGCAGTCAGCTCCTCAGCCGCTAGGGCTTCGGATAGTGCCTCGAGGGCTAGTGTGGCTGTCTTGTTTTCGGCGCGGAGTGCTACGTCCGGATCACTAGCGAGAGTGATGATCCCGTTAGGCCCGGGCATCTTGAGCTTCATGTACCCGTAATGGGGTATTGCTTGGAAGATTGTGAATGCTTCCTGCCCTAGCAGAGCGTGATAACCGCTGCTGAATGGGGCCACATGGGACGTGACCTCTTCGGACCTGTAATTGTCCGGCGTGCCGACACCACATCTAGTGTGATTTTTCCTGTACAACGCGCTTCCCGACTGGGGATTATTCCTCTAAAGGTTGTGCTGCTTCGCATGATGCGGTTCCAGTCTATATCCATTTTTTGAAGAGTTTCCTCATAGATGAGGTTCAATCCGCTGCCACCGTCCATGAGTACCTTGGTAAGACGAAAGCCGTCCACTATTGGATTGAGGACCAATGCAGCTGGTGCTCGGGCTGTTCGGAATTTAGGTTCATCACTGGCGTTAAAGGTAATGGCCGTGTCACTCCATGGGTTTATTGTTGCTACTTGGTAGACTTCGGCAAGGCTGCAGAGTGTCCTTTTTCGCATATTATTTGATGCGAAGGTCTCAAAGACTGTTAATACCGTATTGGTGTCTCTGGGGTGGCTTTCTATGGCCTCCGGAATTAGGAGGTGTTCGCCAATTTTGGCCACCTGCCGGAGTATCCAACATGCTCTAAGGCTGTGAGTTGGTGTGGCGTCCTCTGTACTATGAATTTTACAGGGTCCGTTAAGCCATCTCTCCAGTACGGTTCCATGCCCTGTAGAGGGTTTTTGCCTTTTGGTGTTTGACCCGGGTGTCTGGCGATGATGCACCCATTTATTTTGGACTGGGCTTGCCTTGAGGGCCGGATTGTCCCAAAATTTTGTTTCGGTTTTCCGGGCGCTTTCCATCGCACAGTACTTTCGTACTATGGACGCTAAGTCAGCGAAGCGTGTAATATCACGGTGACTTATGGCGTTGAGTATTCCCTTGTCCGTGCAATTATTGCAGAAGAATGAAATTGCGTCTTCCTCACGGCAGCCCTTTATCCTGTTCATAACCATGAGGAATCTGGCCCAGTAATGATGTACTGTTTCTTTGGGCTCTTGCCTGATTTGGGATAGATCGCTAATGTTCGGGTGGGTGGGTGGAATTAAATCCGAAGCCTTACCCCTTCTGAGGCTCAGAGGCCGAGGAATTTCCGAACTCGAGAATTTGGATTCCTGGATGTCGTCCAATGAATCCAGTCCGTCGCCTGATTCTAGGTTCAGGTCTTGAGTGATATCCTCCCCTCCGCGGACATCCGGCTTGGAGGGATCGGGAATCTGGATGTAGCGAGTCCTTCAGATAGATGAAGGGTCACCGCACTGTCCCTCTACCACGACAACGTGATGGGTGGCTTGGGGAGAGTTAATCTCTCTCAGATCGGTTTTAGGCCCAATCTGGTCATAATCCGTAGCGACTCCCAGGGCGGCGAAGCGATCCAAGAGCTCATTTATGGAGGAAAGCTCTATTGGATCTAACTGCTCGGCAAGTTCCGAGTTGACATGAAGATTGTTCTCGATGGCTCGAGAGGACATCGTCGGCGCAGAAGCCGAATAGGTGGTCATAAGAAAACCACCTAGCCGGAGGGTTTGGCCGACAGCCAAAGCTCCCTTAGCAACGCTATCTTTAAAGACGGGGTGAGGTATCCTTCCTGATGGCGACGACACAGAGGAACTCTCAATGAAAGCACCAATGTCGGTGTCAAAACCGGCGGATCTCGGGTAGGGGGTCCCGAACTGTACGTCTAGGCCGGATGGTAACAGGAGGCAAGGGACACGAAGTTTTACCCAGGTTCGGGCCCTCTCGATGGAGGTAAAACCCTATGTCCTGCTTGATTAATATTGATGATATGGGTAGTACAAGAGTAGATCTACCTCGAGATCAGAGAGGCTAAACCCTAGAAGCTAGCCTATGGTATGATTGTTGATGTGTATGTTGTCCTACGGACTAAAACCCTCCGGCTTATATAGACACTGGAGAGGGTTAGGGTTATATAGAGTCGGTGACAATGGTAGGAGATCTGAACATCCGTATCGCCAAGCTTGCCTTCCACGCCAAGGAAAGTCCCTTCCGGACATGGGACAGAGTCTTCAATCTTGTATCTTCATAGTCCAGGAGTCCGGCTGAAGGTATAGTTCGGCTATCCGAACAACCCCTAATCTAGGACTCCCTCACTCCCCACCTGTCGATTCTTGTTCAGAATATCATCCTAATGACTATTCTAACCTCGAGGAGTCAAAGGCAGATGGCCTGTCCTGTTCACCCATCAAGGTGCCTGTTCTAATTTGGCAAGGTTTTATTGATTATGTGTATCTTGCATATGTTGTCTTGCATTTATTCTACTTTGTTGCACCGCCATCTGCTTAGTTTACTCATCATATATGTCGAGATGCCATGCCCATCCATTATCAATACATATTCCATCTGTCATCGTACTATGTTTTTCCAGTCAAATGCTGTTCTGGTGCATCAGACATCAAAAAGGAAGAGGGTGATTGCCGAACCTGAAGGAGCACCAGCAAAGTCCTTGAAAAACATGGTGGTGCCGGAGAAATCAGACCGCACCCCACTTATATTGGCTGTACAACCAGTGACACAAAACGTAGGACCGACTCCAGCAGACTGTACCCATACTTCACTGGCCACACCACTAGCCCCACCACACAGGACCTGCACTCCAGCACAAGGTATACCGATTTCATTTGCCATAGCACCAGCTATACCACAGAAAAATCCCACTCCAGCAAAAAGTACAGCAAGTCCACCGGTCGAAGACCTATCCCAACTGCAGAGACGGCCAATTCCTGCAAATTGGAACCCCATTCCATTTATTCCCAGTTTAAAAGACAATGCTTTCAATGTTGTTAGGGACTACGTGCATATATTCCCATCATGGGAAGATTATTGTGAAGACAAACACCATTTTCACATCTTCCTGTCCAACTTACGTGTAAGTGCTATTATTCATGGTTATTATTTTCTTGTTTTCTGCTGATTGAACACATCAATGATTTACATTACATTGTTGTAACTAGGCGAGGGTCAATCTGGATAGTCATGACGAGCAAAGCTTGCTTGTGCTTTTCAAGGAAGCATTGCAGCAGTATCGGTGTTACCTGAGGAAATCACACTTTGATGGCAAGTCTATAAATGAATTTCTGGTGAAGTCTCCTGTGCTAAATTTAGAATAAATTGAATGGAAAAACTTTGTTATGCATTGGTCTCGTTCCCAGGATGAGGTACTGTCTATGAAATCACATGACAATTTGAAATTCTACTTTTCCGCATGTGCCTTACGGATCTTTTTTGCAGGAAATCTGCTCGAAGAAGAACTCCGATTTGACAAGAACGACGGGATATCGCAAATATGCTGCCCGTTGCTTTGATCTTGTTAGTACCTGTTGTCCTGTATCACTGTACTTGCATACATACCTGGTTCATTATGTGATAGCAGTATGCATGATAGCTTGCTTATCAATTGTTCGCTCCAAATTATCTGATCTGTATGAATGGTTACATTAGTGTAGAATATATCCAATGCCAATGTTTTTTAGCTCTGCATTGCTCTTGTAAGTACATGCTGTCCTTTATCAGTGTACCATCACTCTACAGCTTATTTTCCTTTGCCCTCCATTTTCTACACATCAGATCTATATTTACTCTTACCATAAGGTTGGTAATGAAGAAGTTTAGCTGTGCATTGCTCTTGGCTGTACCTTTTGCGTGTATCGCTGCACTTACATTTATAGCTACTTGGTTATGTAGCATCACTCTTCATCTTATCTTAAATATTCTCCATTTTTTCGTATATTATCACATCTATATTTACTATTAAAAAATGTAGAATAAAGGCAATACTTTTGAAGAAGATTCTGTGGTAAACTTCTTGAATTGCCCCCCCCCATCAGCATGGACAAGGCCTTTATAGAGCCTGTCTTCACCAATAATGTAAGTTTGTCCATCTCAAGCCTTCAAACTTTGTTGTATATATTTGGTTAGGCATGACTGCAACAGCTGTTTATTTTTTATGTTTGCATCAAATTGCTTGTTTAAAGTTTATTATATGTAGTTCATAAACAAAAGTTCATCCTTTCTCAATTTAAGTTTTCAATTGTACAACCAAGTTCCTTCTTCATACCATGTAAATTAAACTATACAGAGCAAGTGATCTTCTTTTGCACTGCATGTATGCTTCTGTTCTTCATCTGTAATCCAGTGGTGTGGTGAACCTACCCACTATAGCACAATGTCACATTCTGCAATGTCTTAACTATGAACAATGTCATATCATTCTACTATTATTTAAACCGTCTCTTTGTTTGCCAATCTGAAATGGTATAAATTGACAACACACTAACCATTGATACTTATGAGTTCTTGGTCTGTAATCCAGTGGTGTCGTGAAGCTGCCAACTCCTTCACAATGTCATTTCCTGCCATGTCTTGACCTGAACAATACCATATTGTGTTAATGCAAATTTAAACTGTGTCACTTTATTCATCAGTAAGAAATGTGATGAATTGTCAGCACTGATACTTTTATGTGCAAAACCTGTCATCTGTCTGCTTGTTTATCTTTCAGAGTGAGGAAGATACAAGTGTTGAACAAGCGCAGTCTCATCATCTTGCTCAGCTGCTTGCCCTACAGCTCCCCAGCAGGGCTAACCTTTCTTGAACTCTATTGAAGTGCTGTCGGTTTTGTATATTATTTTGTCGGCATGTTTATTTGCACTGGTGGCGGTCTTTGATGCCCAGTGTATGTAATCTTCTGTCTGCTTGTGCTTTATTATCATAGTGGCGAACTTTGATGCCCAGTGGATGTAATATGCCGTAATTTCTTTATTGTATAGTCTAGGTTTTTTCTTATTCACGATGCTGCAGTTATTTTACTGTATATATATCATGTCTTCGCAGTAAACCGGCCAAACCATAAAATTACGGTACATAATCGGGCCGTCATGCAATCACGATGTAGGTTGGGCCTGAAACATGCCGATCAGCTCATGGGCCAGCAGCAGCCCGAAATGAACCCCGGCCCATGATTGTGCGAATCAAATCACGAGCTTTTAACAGGACAAAAAATTGTCTCAGTCCTTGTTTGGCCCAATCAGATATCGGCTGCGAGCAGGCCGGATGCAAACCGGGCCGTAGTTAGGCCCAACTATATGACGGGCTTTTAACAGGCTGAAATTAATATAGGGCAGAAATGTTAAACGGGCCCTTAACAGGCCAAAACTAATATCAGGCCGAATTAGTAAGTGGGCCTTTAGCAAGTGGGCCCAAAAGCATAGTTTCCAGTTGACGGGCCGAATCTGATATGGGCCATATTTGAGCCCAAAGCGTATTAAAGGGCCGGACCTGATCTGGGCCGTAATTTGGCCTAGAACGTGGTAGGCCTTTAACGGGTCGTATCTCATATGGGCCACTATTAGGCCCGGAGCGTGGCAGGCCATTAATGGACCGGATCAAATATGGGCCGGCATTTGGCCCAAAACATGGCAGGCAGTTAATGGGCCGGCCTACTAGGGTACTCAAAATCTTGTGGGCCTACAGCTGGGCCGGCCCATTAATGTCGGTGAAATATCATGGGCCTTTAGCTGGGCCGGCCCATTATGATCCGCAAGAATCTTATGGGCCTTTACCTGGGCCGGCCCATTACGGCACACAAAAATCTAATGGGCCTTTTCCTGTGCCGGCGCATTATGGCCCGCAAAATCTTGTGGGCCTTTAGCTGGGCCAGCCCATTATGGTTCGCAAAATCTCGTGGGCCTTTAGCTGGGCCGGCCCATTATGGTCCGCAAAATCTTATGGGCCTTCAGTTGGGCCGACCCATTTAAACTTGATGGGCCGGTCCACGTGTCAACATATCATAGGCGCGTCTCGCCCATTGGATGAGTTGACACGTGTCTCCTCCGGCCAATGATGATTTTACACGTGGAAAATCCCCATTGGTCGTGGCTGTTAACGGGTTATCAGATCCAAAACCAGACCCGATAGCTTAACGGTGTTCCGTTATGGTGGATGCCACATGTCGGTCACCCTTGACGAAAGCACTTCTGTGATGCGTGATTTATTGTCATGGAAGTGGACGCTTCCATGATGATAATTTTGGTAATGTCATGGAAAACTTCTACGACAGCACATGTATGACTATCTTGATTCTATCATAAATTTGTCATGGATGTACATGCATGTCAAAAAAAGCGACCTACTGTGACAAACACGTATCATCATGGAAGTGTATTTTTTTTGTAGTGTCACCTATGGCTAGACTGACCACCATTCGAGTATTACTCTCGTTGGTGGCCTCACATGGTCTTCTCGTCCACCAGATGGATGTTAAGACAGCTTTTCCGAATGGAGAGCTAAACGAGGAAATCTACAGGCAACAGCCAGATGGCTTTGTGGTAGATGGTCAGGAAAGAAAGGTGTGTAGGTTGCTAAAATCTTTATATGGCCTGAAGCAAGCACCTAAGAAATGGCATGATATGTTCAATACAACTCTGACATCTGTTGGTTTCGTTGTTAATGAGGCTGACAAATGTGTATACTATCGCCATGGTGGGGGCGAAGGAGTTATACTGTGCTTGTATGTTGATGACATACTGATATTCGGAACAAACCTCAAAGTCGTTGAGGAGGTCAAATCATTTCTATCTCAGAACTTTGAGATGAAAGACCTTGGTGTGGCTGATGTTATCTTGAATATCAAGCTACTGAGAGATAATGAGGGTGGGATCACACTTCTGCAATCCCACTATGTTGAGAAGGTGTTGAGTCGTTTTGGATATTCAGACTACACACCCTCTCAAACACCATATGATCCTAGCATGTTGATTCGGAAGTTCAAAGGCATGGCTAAAGATCAATTGAGATACTCTCAAATCATTGGTTCACTAGTGTACCTAGCGAGTGGAACGAGGCCTGACATCGCATTTGTTGTGAGCAAACTGAGCCGGTTTCTTTCCAAACCGGGTGATGTACATTGGCATGCTGTTGAAAGAGTTATGCGCTATCTGAAAGGTACTATGAACTATGGACTTCACTATACCGGAGACCCATCGGTACTTGAAGGGTATAGTGATGCGAATTGGATCTCTGATGCTAATGAGACGAAGGCCACTACTGGGTATATGTTTACTCTTGGAGGTGGCGCTGTTTCCTAGCAGTCTTGCAAGCAAACGATCTTAACGAGATCGATAATAGAAGCAGAATTAACAGCATTAGACACATCTGGTGTTGAAGCAGGATGGCTTCAAGATCTTTTGATGGATTTCCATTGGTGTATAAATCGGTTCCGGCTATCCTTATGAACTGTGATAATCAAACTGTCATCACCAAGGTGAAGAGTTCAAAGCATAACATGAAGTCCAACAAACACATAAGAATGAGATTAAAAGTTGTCAGAAAATTAAGAAACTCCAGAGTGATAGAGTTGGCTGATACGTCTCCATCGTATGTACTTTTCCAAACACTTTTGACCTTGTTTTGGACTCTAACTTGCATGATTTGACTGCAACTAACCCGGACTGATGCTGTTTTCAGCAGAATTTCCATGGTGTTATTTTTGTGCAGAAATAAATGTTCTCGAAATGACCTGAAACTTCATGGAGAATATTTTTGGAATATATAAAAAAATACTGGCGAAAGAATCAACACCAGGGGGCCCATACCCTGTGCACGAGGGTGCCCCCCATCTCGTGGGCCCCTTGAGGCTCCACCGAACTCAACTCCAACTCTATATATTCACGTTCGGGGACGAAAAAATCACAGAGAAGGATTCATCATGTTTTACGATATGGAGCCACCGCCAAGCCATAATCTCTCTCGGGAGGGCTGATCTGGAGTCCGTTCGGGGCTCCGGAGAGGGGAATCCATCGCCATCGTCATAATCAACCTTCCTCCATCACCAATTTCATGATGCTCACCGCCGTGCGTGAGTAATTCCATTGTAGGCTTGCTGGACGGTGATGGGTTGGATGAGATTTATCATGTAATCGATTTAGTTTTGTTAGGGTTTGATCCCTAGTATCCATTATGTTCTGATATTGATGTTGCTATGACTTTGCTATGCTTAATGCTTGTCACTAGGGCCCGAGTGCCATGATTTCAGATCTGAACCTATTATGTTTCCATGAATATATGTGAGTTCTTTATCCTATTTTGCAAGTCAATAGTCACCTACTATGTGTTATGATCCGTTAACCCCGAAGTAACAATAATCGGGACAATTACTGGTGATGGCTATAGTTTGAGGAGTTCATGTATTCACTAAGTGCTAATGCTCTATTCCGGTACTCTATTAAAAGGAGGCCTTAATATCCCTTTGTTTCCGATAGGACCCCACTGCCATGGGAGTGTAGCACAAAAGATGTCATGCAAGTTCTTTTCCTTAAGCATGTATGACTATATTCGGAATACATGCCTACATTACATTGATGTACTGGAGCTAGTTCTATGTCACCCTATGTTATAACTGTTGCATGACGAATCGCATCCGACATAATTATCCATAACTGATCCATTGCCTACGAGTTTTCACATATTGATGTTTGCTTAGTTACTTTACTGTTGCCACTGTTACAATCACTACAAAACCAATACTGTTACTTTTGCCACCGTTACCGCTACTTCCATATTACTTTGCTACTAAATATTTTGCTGCAGATATTAAGTCTTTCAGGTGCAATTAAATTGACAACTCAACTATTAATACTTGAGAATATTCTTTGGCTCCCCTTGTGTCGAATCAATAAATTTGGGTTGAATACTCCACCCTCGAAAACTGTTGCGATCCCCTCAACTTGTGGGTTACCAAGACTATTTTTTGGCGCCGTTGCCGGGGAGCATAGCTCTATTCTTTGAGTCACTTGGGATTTCTATTTGTTGATCACTATGAAGAACTTGAAAGATGAAAGAACCAAGATTTGTCCCTCAACTATGAGGGGAGGTAAGGAACTGCCATCTAGCTCTGCACTTGATTCACCTTCTTTATGAGTAAACTTGCGACACCTACTCCTGCTATTCATTCTGATATGTCGCATGTTATTGATGATGCCACTTTTGCTATGCATGATGCTTATGATGAAACTACTTCTATCCTTGATAACACTGTGCCACTAGGTGAATTTCTTGATGAACAACTTGCTAGGGTTAGAGAGAATGAAATTATTGAAACTGATAATATTGATGAAAGTGATGATGAAGATTCTCCTCCTAGATATGAATTGCCTGTTGTGCCTGAGGGTTATGTTATGGATGAAGAAACTGCTAGAGACTTTTTAGCTTGCAATGATAAATATGATCTTAAGAAATCGTTAGCTAAGATGAAAGAAAAATCCTTGAATGCTAGAATGAAACATGACCCTGCTTTTGCTACTTCACCTATTTGTATCTCTGATAAGGATTATGATTTCTCTATCGATCCTGAGTTAATTACTTTGGTTGAATCTGATCCTTTTTATGGCTATGAATCTGAAACTGTTGTGGCACATCTTACTAAATTGAATGATATAGCCACCCTATTCATTAATCAGGAGAAAAATTCGTTACTACTATATCCTAAAGTTATTTCCGTTCTCATTAAAGGGTGATGCTAAAACATGGTTTAATTCTCTTGATTCTGGTTGTGTGCGTTGTCCCTCGGATATGATTTATTACTTCTCTGCTAAATATTTCCCCGCTCATAAGAAACTAGCTACCTTAAGGGAAATATATAATTTTGTGCAAATTGAAGAAGAGAGTCTCCCACAAGCTTGGGGGAGGCTTCTCCGATTACTTAATTCTTTTCCTGATCATCTTCTCAAGAAAAATGAAATACTTGATATCTTTTATAAATGACTAACCGATGCTTCCAGAGACCACCTGGATAGTTGTGCTGGTTGTGCTTTCAGGGAAAGAACTGTTGATCAAGCTGAATTGCTATTGAATAATATGTTGAGTAATGAAAATGATTGGACACTTCCTGAACCAACTCCTAAGCCAATTCCGAAGAAAAGGGGTATTCTATTTCTCAGTCCTGAAGATATGCAAGAGGCAAAGAAATATATGAAAGAAAAGGGTATTAAAGCTGAAGATGTTAAGAATTTACCACCTATTGAAGAAATACATGGTCATGATAACCCGACACGGGTAGTAAAGGTAAATTCTCTCTATAGATTTGATGAAGGTGATATTCCTCGTAATAAGTCTGCTAGCCAATGCTTGGATGAGTTTGATAATTTTATTGTTAAACAAGAAAACTTCAATGCTTATGTTGCTAGACAATTGAAACGTAATGCTTATACGATTGAACACTTGAGTGATTATATGTCTAGAGTTAAAGGTGAGCTTAAAGTTATTAGTAAACATGCTTCTATGGTTACCACTCAAGTAGAACAAGTGCTTAAAGCTCAAAATGATTTGCTCAATGAATTAAATAATAAGAAAAATGATAATGTTGCTAGAGTTGTGACTAGAGGGGGAAAATGACTCAGGAACGTTTATATCCTGAGGGGCACCCTAAGAGAGTTGAGCAAGATTCTCAGAGAACTAATGTTGATGCACCTAGTCCTTCCAAAAGGAAGAAAAGGAAAAATGATAGGACTTTGCATGCTTCTAGTGAACCTGTTATTGACACACATGAGAATCCCAATGATATATCTATTTCTGATGCTGAAACACAATCTGGTAATGAACATGAACCTAGTGATAATGTTAATGATGATGTTTATGTTGATGATCAACCTAGCAATAACAATGATGTAGAGATTGAACCTGCTGTTGATCTTGATAACCCACAATCAAAGAATCAACATTATGATAAGAGAGACTTTGTTGCTAGGAAGCATGGTAAAGAAAGGGAACCATGGGTTCAAAAACCCATGCCTTTTCGTCCTAAACCATCCAAGGAAAAGGATGATGAGGATTTTGAGCGCTTTGCTGAAATGATTAGACCTATCTTTTTGCCTATGCGTTTGACTGATATGCTTAAAATGAATCCTTATGCAAAGTATATGAAAGATATTGTTACAAATAAAAGAAAGATACCGGACACTGAAATTTCCACCATGCTTGCTAATTATACTTTTAAAGGTGGAATACCTAAGAAACTAGGAGATCCAGGAGTACCAACTATACCATGCTCCATTAAAAGAAACTATGTTAAAACTGCTTTATGTGATCTGAGCCAGTGTTAGTGTTATGTCTCTCTCTTTATATCGTAGACTTGATTTGAATAAGTTAACACCTACATGGATGATAAATCAACTGCTATAGCTGTTGGTATTTGTCAGGATGTGCCTTTTGTGGTTGCAAACGTTACTATATTAACGGACTTTGTTATTCTTGATATTCCCGAGGACGATAGTATGTCTATTATTCTTGGTAGACCCTTTTTGAATACTGCAGGGGCTGTTATAGATTGCAACGAAGGCCATGTCACTTTTCATGTTAATGGTAATGAGCATACGGTACACTTTCTGAGGAAACAACCTCAAGTCCATAGTATTAATTCTATTGGAAAAACTTCGACGATTATTATTGGAGGTTTTGAATTCCCTCTTACTACTGTCAAGAAGAAATATGATATTCTTATTGTTGGGGACATGCATATCCCCATTTAGGTAACCTAGTGTTATTCGAAAATTCTCCGCTTTCATGCGATTCATAAAGAGTTTGTTAGCAAGACTTGATCAACCTTGTTTATGGATTCCTTTTGATGAGCATGAAATGGATGAAGTTAGAAAGCACAACTCTGTGTACCCTCCTTTTACTTTCTGTTATTTAGATTAAACAAAGCAAAAATAGTATTTTCTATCTATTTTCTAAATTATCCTTGCGATAAAAAATACCCCGAAAATAAAAGTTCTCCAAATGTCCTGAAAATTTTATATGATTTTTTCTAGAATATTTAAGAATTATTGGCAGTGATAACACACCAGGGGGCCTCACCACCTGGCCACGAGGGTCCAGGGCGCGCCCCCTGCCTCGTGGACCCCACGTGGGCCCCTCCACTTATTCTTGCACCCACACACTCCGTCTTCCTCCAGAAAAAATCATCCACCAGCTCAAACATGAGTTCTATCTCATCTTGCTGCCATTTTCGATCTCCTTGCTCAAAGCTCCATTCACAAAACTACTTTGAGGAATTGTTCTTCGGTATGTGACTCCTCCAATGGTCCAATTAGTTTTTGTTCTAGTGCTTTATTTATTGCAAATTTTTGCTACTTAGTTGACCTTGTTCTTGAGCTTGCATGTCAAATTTATGTGGTCAAAAGTAGTTTTAATGCATGGTATGGCCTCTAGGCACCTGTAGGAGTAGTTGGTATCAATCTTTTTGAGTTTTATTCACTTTTATTTTGAGTCACTAAATATTTTTGAAATTTTTCAGAGAAATAAAATGATGAAGAGATTGTTGAGGGGCTCTTCGAGCCGAAGCTTGAAGGATAAGCAAAGTGAAGAGAATAAGAAGCCAAAATATAATCTCCCTCGCACTCTGGAGGTTCGGCCGTGCGAAAGGCCGTGTGATGAGTTCTTGAGAGCAGCCGAGATTTATGAAAACTTTTATTATTTGGCTGGGAATGCAGGTCTCATTGACTCCCTCCGCGACCAGTGCGAACAGTATCTCCTCCTCACTAATATTTTCGTGCAAAATTTTCACTTTCATGCTAAGAAATCACCAGCTTCGGTGGAATTTCACTTATATGATGAGGTTCAGGAGATGTCACTATATGATTTTTGACAGGTCTATAAGATAACCCTTTGCGGGCAGCATAGAGGAACCACATCGTAATGATGTGGAGGGATTTATTGATATGATTGCTGTAGGGGAAACGAGGAAAGTTTCCGATGAAAGAATTACTAGCAAACATTTTCCTGTTCTATGTTACTTTGCAATATTTGCTAGTAGATGCTTAATTGGTCGCGGGAACAGTGCAAATCTCAGTGCTCCTGATATTGTAATTTTGCATCATGCTTTGTTTCGTGATACAACTTTCAGTCTAGGCTCTATTGTTGCTAAACATTAAATCTGAACTGTACAAAGGGCCCCATCTTCGGAGGCATCTTTGCTTCGCGCCTTGCTGCACAATTTAGTATACCTATTAGGCATTATGAGAAAGTGGAAAAGTTGATGCCTCCTATTTTTATAGATTATAACAGTACGGCAGCACATGATTTTATTGTTAAGGATAAAAAGAAGATTCTTAAGTATAGATTGATATTTGATAAAAAATACTATGAGATTATTAACTTGCCTGCTCCCTCCTTGTTTAACATATTTTCAGGCACGTACGTCGTGTTACCGGAGTCCGTTCATGCATACTGGAGCTTGACATCAGCTCCAGAGCCTGAGCCGGAGCCACCCCTTGACCCTTATCGATAGTCTGTTTATCAGTGGGATCCGGAAGAGATTGCCAACCAGTGGCACCCAGAGGACACTCCTCTGTACACCGAAGAGGGAAGCTTTGAGCCGTGGCCATAGACCAACTTAGGCAAAAAGCCTAAGCTTGGGGGAGTACGTATTTCTCACCGACATTACATTCATGTTCAGACACTCATTCCAGTTGTCGGTGCTCATACTTTTCATTGTACTATCCATGCTAGTTTATTTTCTTTTCCAGCATTCTTCTTGTGTGTTTGAAAAACATTAAGAAAAACCAAAAAAATAGTTGTAGCTTTTAGCTAGTTTACTTTCCATGCCTGTAGTAGTAGTAATTAAAAGAAAACCCAAAAAGATTGTTGGGAGCTTTCCCGTGTAAATAGTTTTGTTTCTTTTCTTTTCTTTGGGGGCCGAGAGGAGAAGACCATGATAAAAATGTTGAGTGGCTCTCATATGCATTATTGTTGATCTAACAGAGATGCCATATTACCTTGTCTTCTCTTGTGTATTAAATGCGTGCAGATTCCAGCTTAGTCAATTGCACGTGCACTATTGTTATTATCCACACTGTTCGGTCATGCAAGTGAAAGGCAATAATGACGATATATGATGAACTAATTGAGATGAGAAAAGCTGGTATGAACTTGTCCTATCTTGTTTTTGTAAATATGATTATTTCATCGTTCCTGATTCAGCCTGTTATGAATGAAACATGTTTGCAATGACAATTAGATATTATACTTGCTCATGCCATGCTTAATTAGCTAGGAGTTTATAATGGTTTACCTTGCGTGCCAACATGCTATTAAAATGGTTGTGATGTGGTATGATAGGGTGGTATTGTAACGCCCTGGACACACCCGCCGGTGCTCGTTACTCCTGGCGGGATCTAGACTGGCCCCACAGATCAATACTAGTTTTTTATGCGCACTTTGTCCTCACTCGTGCGCACCCGGGGGAAACTTCCCGGTCGGTCACCCATCCTGACACTACTCCAAGCTGAGCACGCTTAACTTTGGAGTTCTGTCCGAATGGGCTCCCAAAAAAGAAGGAATTCCTTATTAATATGAGTAGTCTATCATCCCTAATAAGCCAGGCTATCACATACACCCCCACTCAGAGGAACCGACGTCCTCGTCGGGCCACAGGAATGTTCTCTCTTGGCACAAACGTCTGTGCTTCCAGTTCGGTACATGTGCCATGCCGGGTGCCACGATGAGTCACAAACGTCATGAACAACATGACCACGCACCTGTCCGCAACCATCCGTGTAACCGCGAGGGTCGGCTCTGATACCAACTTGTAACGCCCCGGACACACCCGCCGGTGGTCGTTACTCCTGGCGGGATCTAGACTGGCCCCACAGATCAATACTAGTCTTTTCTGCACACTTTGTCCTCACTCGTGCGCACCCGGGAGCAACTTCCCGGTCGGTCACCCATCCTGACACTACTCCAAGCTGAGCACGCTTAACTTTGGAGTTCTGTCCGAATGGGCTCCTGGAAAAGAAGGAATTCCTTATTGATATGAGTAGTCTATCATCCCTAATAAGCCAGGCTATCACAGGTATCCTCCTTTGAACGATTCGAGTGGCTTGACTTGGCACATGTTCACACATGTCTTTGAAACAAAATCAACATAGCCTCCACAATATTTATGTTCATGGTGAATTATATCCTACTCATGCTTGCACTCAGTGTTGATTAATTTTAATGCATGTTCATGACTGTTTTCGCTCTCTATCTGATCGCTTCCCAGTCTCTTTCTAGCCTTCACTTGTACTAAGCGGGAATACTGCTTGTGCATCCACTTCCATAAAACCCAAAAGTTATTTCATATGAGTCCATCATACCTTCCTATATGCAGTATGTACGTGCCGTTCCAAGTAAATTTGTATGTGCCAAACTCTAAACCTTCAAATGAAATTCTGTTTTGTATGCTCGAATAGCACATGTATCATCTAGGGCTGTCTATATCTTCCATGCTAGGTGGGTTATTCTCAAGAGGAGTGGACTCCGCTCCTCATTCACGAGAAAATGGCTGGTAACCGGGATGCCCAACCATGCTTAAATTAAAATAATTGCAAACAAAACTCCCCCAGGATGGTTGTTAGTTGGAGGCACTGTTGTTTCGGACAAGCCATGGATTGATGTTTGTTTGTGGTAGAGGGAGTATAAACTTTACCATTCTATTTGGGAACCGCCTATAATGGGTGTAGCATGGAAGATATTGAGATCTCTCGGTTGTTATGTTGACAATGAAAGTATACCACTCAAAATATTATTCATCTCTATTTCAAAATCGAGCTCTGGCACCTCTACAAATCCCCGCTTCCCTCTGCGAAGGGCCTATCTATTTACTTTTATGTTGAGTCATCATCCTCTTATTAAAAAGCACCAGTTGGAGAGCAGCGTTGTCATTCACATGTAATACTATTAGTTTACATTGAGTATGACTGTGACTGGATCTCTTTTACCATAAATTACAATGTTTAGTCAGTCCTTGATCTTCAGAGGTTCTCTGCATTTAAGTTTTGCGGTCTCAGAAAGGGCTAGCGAGATACCATCTTGTTATATCATATTATGATTGTTTTGAGAAAGTGTTGTGACCCGAGATTTACTATTATTGCTCGCTAGTTGATTATGCCATTGATATGAGTAAACATGAGACCTAAATGTTATTGTGAATATGGTTAGTTCATAATCTTCGCTCAAAACTTGAATGCTGGCTTTACGTATTTAGAACAACAAGATCAAACAGAGTTTGTAAAAGTTTTTCTTTATCACTTTCAGTTTGTCAACTGAATTGCTTGAGGACAAGCAAGGGTTTAAGCTTGGGGGAGTTTATACGTCTCCATCGTATCTACTTTTCCAAACACTTTTGACCTTGTTATGGACTCTAACTTGCATGATTGGAATGGAACTAAACCGTACTGATGCCGTTTTCAGCAGAATTGCCATGGTGTTATTTTTGTGCAGAAATAAAAGTTCTCGGAATGACCTGAAACTTCACAGAGAATATTTTTGGAATATATAAAAAAATAATGGCGAAAGAATCAACACCGGGGGGCCCACACCCTGTCCACGAGGGTGGGGGCGCGCCCCCTGTCTCGTGGGCCCCATGAGGCTCCACCGACCTCAACTCCAACTCTATATATTCACGTTTGGGGAGAAAAAAATCAGAGGGAAGGATTCATCGCGTTTCACGATACAGAGCCGCCGCCAAGCCCTAATCTCTCTCGGGAAGCTGATCTGGAGTCCGTTCGGGGCTTCGGAGTGGGGAATCCGTCGCCATCGTCATCATCAACCTTCCTCCATCACCAATTTCATGATGCTCACCGCAGTGCATGCGTAATTCCATCGTAGGCTTGCTGGACGGTGATGGATTGGATGAGATTTATCATGTAAGCGAGTTAGTTTTGTTAGGGTTTGATCCCTAGTATCCATTATGTTCTGAGATTGATGTTGCTATGACTTTGCTATGCTTAATTCTTGTCACTAGGACCCGAGTGCCATGATTTCAGATCTGAACCTATTATGTTCCCATGAATATATGTGAGTTCTTGATCCTATTTTGCAAGTCAATAGTCACCTACCATGTGTTATGATCCGTTAACCCCGAAGTGACAATAATCGGGACAATTACCGGCGATGACTATAGTTTGAGGAGTTCATGTATTCACTAAGTGCTAATGCTTTGTTCTGGTACTCTATTAAAAGGAGGCCTTAATATCCCTTAGTTTCTGATAGGACTCCTCTGCCACGGGAGGGTATCACAAAAGATGTCATGCAAGTTCTTTTCCATAAGCATGTATGACTATATTCAGAATACCTGCCTACATTACATTGATGAATAGGAGCTAGTTCTGTGTCACCCTATGTTATAACTGTTGCATGAGGAATTGCATCCGACATAATTATCCATCACTAATCCATTGACTACGAGCTTGTCACATATTGATCTTTGCTTAGTTACTTTACTGTTGCCACTGTTACAATCACTACAAAACCAATACTGTTACTTTTGCCACCATTACCGCTACTTCAATATTAATTTGCTACTAAGTATTTTGCTGCAGATATTAAGTCTTTCAGGTGCGGTTGAATTGACAACTCAATGATTAATACTTGAGAATATTCTTTGGCTCCCCTTGTGTCGAATCAATAAATTTGGGTTGAATACTCTACCCTCGAAAACTGTTGCAATCCCCTATACTTGTGGGTTATTAAGACTATTTTCTCGCGCTGTTGCTGGGGAGCATAGCTCTATTCTTTGAGTCACTTGGGATTTATATCTATTGATCACTATGAAGAACTTGAAAGATGAAAGAACAAAGATTTATACCTCAACTACGAGGGGAGGTAAGGAACTGCCATCTAGGTCTGCACTTGATTCACCTTCTGTTATGAGTAAACTTGCGACACATAATCCTTCTATTCATTCTGATATGTCGCATGTTATTGATGATGCCACTTCTGCTTTGCATGATGCTTCTGATGAAACTACTTCTATGCTTGATAATACTGTGCCACTAGGTGAATTTCTTGATGAACAACTTGCTATGGTTAGAGAGAATGAAATTATTGAAACTGATAATATTGATGAAAGTGATGATGAAGATTCTCCCCCTAGATATGAATTTCCTGTTGTGCCTGAGGGTTATGTTATGGATGAATAAACTGCTAGAGACTTTTTAGCTTGCAATGATAGATATGATCTTAAGAAATTGTTAGCTAAGATGAAACAAAAATGCTTGAATGCTAGAATGAAACATGACCCTGCTTTTGCTACTTCACCTATCTATATCTCTGATAAGGATTATGATTTCTCTGTCAATCTTGAGTTAGTTACTTTGGTCGAATCTGATCCTTTTTATGGCTATGAATCTGAAACTATTGTGGCACATCCTTTGCATGAGGAATCACATCTGACATAATTATCCATCACTCATCCATTGCCTATGAGCTTTTCACATATTGATCTTTGCTTAGTTACTTTACCGTTGCCACTGTTACAATCACTACAAAACCAATACTGTTACTTTTGCCACCGTTACCGCTACTTCCATATTACTTTGCTACTTAATATTTTGCTGCGAATATTAAGTCTTTCAGGTGTGGTTGAATTGACAACTCAACTATTAATACTTGAGAATACTCTTTGGCTCCCCTTGTGTCAAATCAATAAATTTGGGTTGAATACTCTACCCTCGAAAACTGTTGCAATCCCCTATACTTGTGGGTTATCATTGGACTATGTCCATATAGCTAAGAATCTGGCAGATCCCTTTACGAAAGGGCTATCACGTGTTGTGATAGATAATGCATCGAGGGAGATGGGTATGAGACCCACATGAGTTGCCATGGTGGTAACCCGACCTATGTGATCGGAGATCCCGTGAAGTAGGACCTGGGAAAACAAGCCAGTGGTGAACTGAGGAGAGTAACTATACTAACCCACTCCGTTGGAGATGCAATACTCTCAGTACTATATGGTAGGATGACTTTGTCTTAATGTGTTCCAAAGCTTATGTAAGCAAGATGCTATCCTACAGAGCGATCTTTGGAGGGACACACCTATGTGAGCCCGACTGCTAGTCACAGTCCATGGAGAGTGGGGTGATCTCTAGTAAGCTCGTGAATAGGCCAGGAGTGTGACTTATATGCTCCACCCGAGGGGTCAGCCTTCAGCAGCCCAGTACTAGTAAGACATGTGGTGAAGCTTCTTTACGCCAAACTGACAATTAAAGGCATAGTCCATTGTTCAGTTGTGAATGAGTGTAGCTACTTCCTCTAGGTGAAGCTCAACCTTAACAGGTCTTCACTAAAACACTGGTATATCGAAACATCAATTGGAACAAAGGACACAATGGGCCCTCGAGATCTGGTGGGGGGGATTGCTGAATTTGGTATTTTCTTTAGGCCCATATAGCAATTTCTAAAAAATCTCTAAGGGCCCATGTGGGTATATGGCACTAGGTGTAGTGGGAAGTTTAGTCCCACCCCGCTAGTGGAGAAGGAGTTGGACCTATTTATAAGGGTTTCTCTTCTACATGCTATTGGAGCTTGAGAATAGAAGAGGCCCTCGTGCGCTCCTCCTTTGCCGCCCGCCTCGCCACACCACACCATACCACGCCTCGTCACGACGCACCGTGGGTTGCGGGATTGAGCCCAACCGAGCTCACACCTACGCGCTTATTTTTGCCAGTCACTAACGGAGAGTTTATGACAGCTAGGCCACGATCTAAGATGTCGAATCGTGGGCAGTCATGGACTAGGATGTGGGTCGATCCCACGCCTCTCCACGCGGCTACACCTATATAAGTGTGCGGTGTCTCCCAACCCTAGCCGCCATGAACACATCACATCTGCTCACACGCACGCCCACCGTCGTTCCTTTGCTGCCGCTGCCGCCGGTGACTCCGTCCCATCTGCCGCGTACACGGTTGACGGGAGAGCAGGTCTCCGAAACCCCGCCTTTCTAGTTCCTGTACGGGAGAGGGGCGAATAGGTTTTTGGGCAGCGACTACGCGACTGCTCGCCTCCAATCCACTACTTCCTCTACGTCCGCGTCGTCTTCATCATCACCATGTCCATCGACGCCGAACGTGTCGCCGCCGAGAAGCTCAAGGCCGACAAGAAGGCCATTGAGGACGCTGCTACCGCCACCACTGCCGGGGCCTCTGCATGGCCTACTGGAGGGTATAACTCGTTTATCCCCTACTATTTTCTGTTTTAGCCATGCTAGTGTTATACGTAGATCTTTCTGCAATTAGCGTAGTATGTGCTTGCTTGACTGAATATCAATATGTGTTTATTTACGTCAAGGCCATGCTAGTAATTTACTCATGGATTAAGTTAATCGAAAAATTGCCTATTTACTCAATAATCCAAAAAAACCTGTTATGTGTAGGAATTTTTCGGTGAGTGGCTTTACCGCAGCACTGAAACCGGATAAGTTTACGGGTACATATTTTAAGCGTTGGTAGACAAAGACCACCTTATGGCTCACGGATATGAATGTGTTCTAGGTTACCGGTGTTCCTTCAGGCACGATTGCTCCTACGCAGGAGACGGCGTTCAAGGAAGCTACCGTCGTGTTCATGGGAGCAGTTCTTAGCGTGATCAGAGATAAGTTGGTCGACGCATATTTACATGTGCATGTTGCCAAGGACTTGTGGGAGGCGCTTGAATCTAAGTTCAGGGCCACCGATGATGGGAGCGAAATGTATGTTATAGAGCAGTTCCACGATTACAAGATGGTTGAAAACCATCCTGTACTGGAGCAGGCTCATGAGATAATATGCATCGTTAAGGAGCTTGAACTTCTTAAGTGCGAGTTACCGGGCAAGTTTGTTGCGGGCTGCATAATCGCTAAGCTCCCTAATTCCTGAAGGAACTTTGCCACCACTCTGAAACATCAGAGGCATGAATTCTCTATGGAGGATGTCATCGGCCATCTGAGTGTTGAGCAGAATTCGAGGGCAAAGGACTCACACGCAAAAGGGGTCGAAGGAACCTTTGTCGCCAACATGGTGAACCAGAGGAACCATAACTCCCACAAGCCCAAGGGAAAGAACGGTATCCAACACAATACTGACTTTAAGAAGAAGGGTAAGAAGACCTTTAATAAGATCAAGAAGGATGAGGGCTGCTTTACTTGTGGTTCGGTTGAACATTGGGCCAACAAGTTCCCAAACAAGTACAAGAAGCTAGGACAGGACTCTCAGTCTGTCAAAATGATTGTGGGCAACAATGAAAATGGTGCATCTGGGTACGGTAATTTATTTACTGTTTTTTCAGTGTTTCAGCCCACCGATTGGTGGGTGGACACAGGTGCAGGTGTGCATGTGTCTGCTGACATTTCATTGTTTTCTTCTTACCAGGTCATAGCCCACGGGTCCGTATTGATGGGGAATGGCGCGAGTGCTTCTGTTCATGGTGTTGGCACGGTTGATCTGAACACTACTAGGGAAAACCCTAGCAATAGCGCGGGTATTTTGCCTATCAGTAGCGCAGGACGACGCACTACTGATAAGGCACTACAGCTAAGGTGTAGCAGTAGCGCCTGTCATCCCATGCTACTGCTATACATGGCTAACAGTAGCACGCTTTACTGCAGAGCGCTGCTGCTAATATCTATAGTGCTTTTTAGCAGGAAGCGCTACTGGTAAGGGAGCGCTACTACTAACTTCGTTCCCCTCGCTACTGCTAGTTTTATTAGTTTCGGTTTTTTTCTGCATATTTGTTTTGTATTTGAATAGGATTTATACAATAATCTTTAGCATATCATACACATACAAATGTAATCATAGCATATACATACAAATAGTCTCATCAAATCATGTCATCATCATAATCATCATCCAACACAAAGCGGTCTCTCATCATCATCTCGAAAATAGCGATACAAGTCTCGATTACTTGCAACTACATCGTCATCCATCGAAATAATGATATACGCAAGAAGAGCTATCACTATGAGTGAGAGCGGAACTATGCAGTACATGAGTTCGTATCCCTCTCTCGCATTAGCGTGAACCTGAACTAACTACTGGCTGTCGCTCGGAAACCGAAACCGGTACACCTGGGCCTGACACTCCGGCCACTCGTCGTATACTCCTGGCGTAGCACTTCTTCGCCATCGATGATCTATGCACCTGCATCGTCACATGAGTCAATGACATGCAACATATATAGTTGAGCAACAGAAAGAGACAGAATTGGCAAAAATAGAAGCAACATATCATAAGCATAAATAACAAAGTTCATCATACCCAAAATGCCCTAACTAGTGTGATCTTTGCTAGTCGAGGAGGACGGTTTAATTACATCAGAAATAAAGTTTCGCCGTGCATAACTCAAATTTTTTTTTCATACAGAAAGTATGGACTAAACGAACACATTGACATATATCGACAATCACTCCAACATGTCGTGCCATCCATCCATGTCCGGGAGATAGTCCTCGAGCTTAGTGAAAGGCTTCATGTCGACACACTGAGAGGCTACGCGTGTGGGGACATATTCCCGCGACATTTGTCCTTCTTCGTAGAACATCCCTGTTTTTTTGACGACCTCCTTCATGATGATTTGGGAAAGTTCGCGCTGGATGTGATAGAACTCAGCTCAAAGTCGATGATCCTCGATACCTCCTAAGTCCTTTGCCCATTGCTGTATATGGGCATCGCCGGATTTAGGTGACATGCGAAGGTTCTGGTGATCACGTCTGTACTCTAGCATGCGGTGTAGGACATAGAATCCATCATTAAGAGAATCACTCGGTTGCTGGATGCAGCAGAAGTTGGCCTTATGGCTGAAGGTGGGCCTGCCGTCCCTTGTCTTCTTGTCGTTGACCTCTCCACCCCGTTTGCCGTAGTAAAAGATAGCACTATCGAGAACAGACCTGATGTGGGTGTAATCCTTTTTGGTAATGTTCTTCGACGAGTCCAAGTAAAGCGCGTGGGAGTATCGGGGGTAGAGGATGATGAGGACGGCGTGCCCGCCGCTACGCAAAATAAGTACACCTCAAATTAATTAGCCTCCACCGTGCAAATGAATGATTGAAATCAAAGGAAGGATATCCGCGTGGATGACTTACAGGGGATGATAAGGCACGAGAATCACCTCCTTGTCCTTATTGGCGAGCATGAAATTGACGAGGTAGTTGATAACCCAGAAGTATAGGGGATCGCAATAGTTTTCGAGGGTAGAGTATTCAATCCAAATTTATTGATTCGACACAAGGGGAGCCAAAGAATATTCTCAAGTATTAGCAGCTGAGTTGTCAATTCAACCACACCTGGATAATTTAATCTCTGCAGCAAAGTATTTAGTAGCAAAGTAATATGATAGTAGTGGTAACGGTAGCAAAAGTAATATTTTTGGTATTTTGTAGTGATGATAACAATAGCAACAAAAAAGTAAATAAGCGAAGAACAATATATGGAAATCTCGTAGGCAATGGATCGGTGATGGAGAATTATGCCGGATGTGGTTCATCATGTAATAGTCATAACATAGGGTGACACAGAACTAGCTCCAATTCATCAATGTAATGTAGGCATGTATTCCGAATATAGTCATACGTGCTTATGGAAAAGAAACTTGCATGACATCTTTTGTCCTACCCTCCGGTGGCAGCGGGGTCCTAATGGAAACTAAGGGATATTAAGGCCTCCTTTTAATAGAGTACCGGACCAAAGCATTAACACATAGTGAATACATGAACTCCTCAAACTACGGTCATCACCGGGAGTGGTCCCGATTATTGTCACTCCGGGGTTGTCGGATCATAACACATAGTAGGTGACTATAGACTTGCAAGATAGGATCAAGAACTCACATATATTCATGAAAACATAATAGGTTCAGATTTGAAATCATGGCGCTCTGGCCCTAGTGACAAGCATTAAGCATAGCAAAGTCATAGCAACATCAATCTCAGAACATAGTGGATACTAGGGATCAAACCCTAACAAAACTAACTCGATTACATGATAAATCTCATCCAACCCATCACCGTCTAGCAAGCCTATGATGGAATTACTCACGCACGGCAGTGAGCATTATGAAATTGGTGATGGAGGAAGGTGGATGATGACGATGGCAACGGATTCCCCTCTCCGGAGCCCCGAACAGACTCTGGATCAGCCCTCTCGAGAGAGTTTAGGGCTTGGTGGTGACTCCGTATCGTAAAACACGATGAATCCTTCTCCTTTATTTTTTTCTCCCCGAACACGAATATATGGAGTTGGAGTTGAGGTCGGTGGAGCTCCAGGTGGCCCACGAGGCAGGGGGCGCACCCCCACCCTCGTGGCTAAGGTGTGGGCCCCCTGGCCTTGATTCTTTGCCAATATTTTTTATTATTTCCAAAAATAATCTCCGTGGAGTTTCAGGTCATTCCGAGAACTTTTGTTTCTGCACATAAATAACACCATGGCAATTCTGCTGAAAACAGCGTCAGTCCGGGTTAGTTCCATCCAAATCATGCAAGTTAGAGTCCAAAACAAGGGCAAAAGTGTTTGGAAAAGTAGATACGACGGAGACATATCAACTCCCCCAAGCTTAAACCTTTGCTTGTCCTCAAGCAATTCAGTTGAAAAACTGAAAGTGATAAAGAAAAACTTTTACAAACTCTGTTTGCTCTTGTTGTTGTAAATATGTAAAGCCAGCATTCAAGTTTTCAGCAAAGATTATGAACTAACCATATTCTCAATAACTCTTAGGTCTCATGTTTACTCATATCAATGGCATAATCAACTAGCGAGCAATAATAATAAATCTCGGATGACAACACTTTCTCAAAAGAATCACAATATGATATAACAAGATGGTATCTCGCTAGCCCTTTCTGAGACCGCAAAACATAAATGCAAAGCACCATTAAAGACCAAGGACTGACTAGACATTGTAATTCATCGTAAAAGAGATCCAATCAAGTCATACTGAATGTAAACTAACAGTAATGAATGCAAATGACAGCAGTGCTCTCTAACTGGTGCTTTTTAATAAGAGGGTGATGAATCAACATAAAACTAAATAGATAGGCCCTTCGCAGAGGGAAGAAGGGATTTGTAGAGGTGCCAGAGCTCGATTTTGAAATAGATATGAATAATATTTTGAGCGGTATACTTTCATTGTCAACATAACAACTGAGAGATGGCGATATCTTCCATGCTACACACATTATAGGCGGTTCCCAAACAGAATGGTAATTTTTATACTCCCCCTCCACCAACAAGCATCAATCCATGGCTTGCTCGAAACAACGAGTGCCTCCAACTAACAATAGTCCCGGGGGAGTTCTGTTTGCAGTTATTTTGATTTTATATGCATAAAGCATGCGACTGGGCATCCCGGTGACCAGCCACTTTCGCGTGAATGCAGAGCGGAGTCCACTCCTCTTGAGAATAACCCCCCTAACATGGAAGAGACGGACAGCCCTAGTTGATACATGAGCTATTCAAGCATACAAAACAGAATGTTTATTTGAAGGTTTAGAGTTTGGCACATACAAATTTACTTGGAACGGCAGGTAGATACCGTATATAGGTGGGTATGGTGGACTCATATGGAATAACTTTGGGGTTTATGGGATTGGATGCACAAGCAGTATTCCCGCTTAGTACAGGTGAAGGCTAGAAAAAGACTGGGAAGCGACCAGCTAGAGAGCGACAACAATAATGAACATGCATTAAAATTAATCAACACCAAATGCAAGCATGAGTAGGATATAATGCACCATGAACATAAATATCGTAGAGGCTATGTTGATTTTGTTTCAACTACATGCGTGAACATGTGCCAAGTCAAGCCATTCGAATCGTTCAAAAGAGGATACCACCCTATCATACCACATCACAAACATTTTAATAGCATGTTGGCACGCAAGGTAAACCATTATAAGCTCCTAGCTAATTAAGCATGGCATAAGCAACTATAATCTCTAATTGTCATTGCAAACATGTTTATTCATAATAAGCTGAATCAGGAACGATGAACTAATCATATTTACAAAAACAAGAGAGGTCGAGTTCATACCAGCTTCTCCCATCTCAATCAGTCCATCATATATCGTCATAATTGCCTTTCACTTGCACGATCGAATGATGTGAATAATAATAACAGTCCTCGTGCATTGGACTAAGCTGGAATCTACGAGCATTCAATAAATAGGAGAAGACAAGGCAATATGGGCTCTTGGTTAAATCAACAATAATGCATATAGGAGTCACTTCAATAATTTAATCATCGTCTTCTCCTATCGACCCCCAAAGAAAAGAAAAGAAATAAAACTATTTACACGGGAAAGCTCCCAACAAGCAAAAGAAGAACAGGAAATATTTTTGGTTTTTCTTTTTAATTACTACTACAAGCATGGAAATTAAAACTAGCTAAAAGCTACAACTAATTTTTTTGGTTTTTCTTAAGGTTTATTAAACACACAAGAAGAAAGCATAAAAAGAGAAAATAAACTAGCATGGATATTACAATGAAAAAGTATGAGCACCGACATCTAGCAATGAGTGTGTGAACATGAATGTAATGTCGGTGAGAAATACGTACTCCCCCAAGCTTAGGCTTTTGGCCTAAGTTGGTCTATGGCCACGGCTGGCCTGGCAGATATCCATAGTGATAGTTGGGGTCGTACTGAGAAGAAGCCTCGGATTGCCACTGGTTGGCAATCACCTCCGGATCCCACTGATAATGAGACTGTCGTGGGGGATCATATTGTGATTCCGTCTCTGGCTCTGGAGCTGATGTAGGGTTTCGGTAGGCGTTAATGGCCTCCAACGGAACAAGGTACTTGCCTGCAGATAAATCAAACAAGGAAGGAGCAGGAAAGGTAATAGTCTTAGGATGATTTTTACCAAATATTAATTTGTACTTAAGCTCCTTTTCCCTATTCTTAACAATAAAATCATGTGCTACCATACTCTTATAATCTAAGTAAATAGGAGGTAGCAACTTTTCTTCCTTCTCATAATGCCTAATAGGTATGTTAAAATGTGCAGCAAGGCGCGAGGCGAAGATGCCTCCAAGGACGGGGCCCTTAGTGCGGTTAAGATTTAACCGCTTTGCAATAATAGCGCCCATGCTGAATGTATCATCACGGAATAAGGCATGGTACAAAATAATAATATCAGGAACACTAAGGTTTCCACAATTTCCGCGACCAATTAAGCAACGAGTAGAAAATATTGCAAAGTAGCGTAAAACAGGAAAATGTATGCTAGTGATTCTTGCATCGGAAACCTTCCTAGTTTCCCCTATGGTAATAGTGTCAATAAACCCATCCACATCTGTACGATGTGGTTCCTCTAAGCTACCCTCGAAAGGTATTTTGCAGACCCTGCAAAATTTATATAGTGACATCTTCTTAACCACATCATATAAATGAAACTCTACTGAAGGAGGTGATTCCCTAGGATAATAGTAGAAGTTTTGCACAAAAGTATTGGTGAGTAAGAGATACTGTTCGCGTTGGTCGCAGAGGAAGTCCGTGAGGCCTGCATTCTTAGCCAATTCATAAAAATCATCATAAATCTCGGCTGCTCTCAAGAAATCATCAGAAGGCCATTCACACGGCCGAACCTCCGCGGTGCGAGGCAGATTATATTTGGGCCTCTCTGCTTCTTCATTTTGCTTTTCCTTCGAGCTTCGGCTCGATGAGCCCCTCAAAAATCTCTTCATTATTTAGTGAAAATTCTGAAATTTTTAGTAACTTCAAATAAAAGTAAACCAAACTCAACAAAATTGATAGCTACTACTCCTACAAGTGCCTAGAGCCTATATCATGCATTAGAACTACTTGGAACCATATAAATTTGACATGTAAGCTCAAGAACATGGTCACCTAGGCAGCACAAATTTGCAATGAATAAAGCACTAGAACACAAACTAATTGGACCAATGGAGGAGTCACATACCAAGGAACAATCACCCAAAGCAGTTTTGTGAGAGATGCTTTGAGCAAAGAGATCGAAAATTGCAGCAAAATGAGCTAGAACTCGTGCTTGAGCTTGATAGTGATTTTTTTGGGAGGAAGAAGAAGTGTGTGGGTGCAGGAATAAGTGGAGGGGATCCACCATGGGCCCACGAGGCAGGGGGGCGCGCCCAGGGGGGTGGGCTCGCCGTGGACCCTCATGGCCAGGTGCTTGCTCCCCTTGCGGTGTTCTTAGTGCCAGATATTCTCAAATATTCCAGAAAAAATCATATTTAATTTTTCAGGGCATTTGGAGAACTTTTATTTTCGGGGTATTTTTTATTGCATGGATAATTCAGAAAACAAACAGAAATTACTATTTTTGCTTTATTTAAACTAAATAACAGAAAGTAAAATGAGGGCACAGAAGGTTGTGCTTTCTAACTTCATCCATCTCATGCTCATCAAAAGGAATCCACTAACAAGGTCGATCGGGTCTTGTTAACAAACTCATTCCGAATAACATGGAACCGGAGAATTTTCAAATAACACTAGGTTACCTCAATGGGGATATGCACATCCCCAACAATAAGAATATCATATTTCTTCTTGACAGTAGGAAGAGGAAATTCAAAACCTCCAAAAATAATCGATGGAATTTTTCCAATAGAATTGATACTATGGACTTGAGGTTGTTTCCTCGGAAAGTGTACCGTATGCTCATTACCATTAACATGAAAAGTGACATTGCCTTTGGTGCAATCAATAACAGCCCCTGCAATATTCAAAAAGGGTCTTCCAAGAATAATAGACATACTATCGTCCTCGAGAATATCAAGAATAACAAAGTCCGTTAAAATAGTAACGTTTGCAACTACCACAGGCACATCCTCACAAATACTGACAGGTACAGAAGTTGATTTATCAGCCATTTACAAAGATATTTTTAGTAGGTGTCAACTTATTCAAATCAAGTCTGTGATATAAAGAGAGAGGCATAACACTAACACCGGCTCCAAGATCACATAAAGCAGTTTTAACATAGTTTCTTTTATTGGAGCATGGTATAGTTGGTACTCCGGAATCTCCTAGTTTCTTAGGTATTCCACCTTTAAAAGAATAATTAGCTAGCATGGTGGAAATTTCAGCTTCCGATATCTTTCTTTTATTAGTAAGGATATCTTTCATATACTTAGCATAAGGATTCACTTTGAGCATATCAGTTAATCGCATATGCAAAAAAGATAGGTCTAATCATTTCAGCAAAGCGCTCAAAATCCTCATCATCTTTTTTCTTGGATGGTTTGGGAGGAAAAGGCATGGGTTTCTGAACCCATGTTTCTCTTTCTTTACCGTGCTTCCTAGCAACAAATTCTTTCTTATCATAATGTTGATTCTTTGATTGTGGGTTATCAAGATCAACACCAGGTTCAATTTCTATATCATTATCATTACTAGGTTGAGCATCAACATGAACATCATCATTAACATTATCACTAGGTTCATGTTCATTACCAGATTGTGTTTCAGCATCAGAAATAGATATATCATTGGGATTCTCATGTGTGTCAATAACAGGTTCACTAGAAGCATGCAAAGTCCTATCATTTTTCTTTTTCTTCCTTTTAGAAGGACTAGGTGCATCTATATTATTTCTCTGAGAATCTTGATCAATTCTCTTAGGATGGCCTTCAGGATACAAAGGTTCCTGAGTCATTTTACCACCTCTAGTCATAACTCTAACAACATTATCATTTTTCTTGCTATTTAATTCATTGAGCAAATCATTCTGAGCTTTAAGTACTTGTTCTACTTGAGTGGTAACCATAGAAGCATGTGTACTAATGAGTTTAAGTTCACCTTTAACTCTAGACATATAATCACCCAAGTGTTCAATCATATAAGCATTTTGTTTCAGTTGTCTACCAAAATAAGCTTTATCATATCTATAGAGAGAATTTACCTTTACTACCTATGTCAGGTTATCAAGTCCATGTGTTTCTTCAATAGGTGATGAATTAAGACCATATATTTCTCCAACAGGCGGTAAATTAAGACCATGTATTTCTTCAATAGGAGGTAAATTCTTAACATCTTCAGCTTTAATACCCTTTCTTTCAAAGATTTCTTTGCCTCTTGCATATCTTCAGGACGGAGAAATAGAACACCTCTTTTCTTCGGAGTTGGTTTAGGAATAGGCTCAGGAGTTGGCTCAGGAGCTGGCTCAGTAGCTGGCTCAGGAAGTGTCCTATTATTTTCATTTGTCAACATATTATTCAATAGAATTTTAGCTTCATCCGGTGTTCTTTCCTTGAAAACAGAACCAGCACAACTATCCAGGTAATCTCTAGAAGCATCGGTTAGTCCATTATAAAAGATATCAAGTATTTCATTTTTCTTAAGAGGGTGATCATGCAAATCATTAAGTAATTGGAGTAGCCTCCCCCAAGCTTGTGGGAGACTCACTTCTTCAATTTGCACAAAATTATATATACCCCTTAAGGCAGTTTGTTTCTTATGAGCAGGGAAATATTTAGTAGAGAAGTAATAAATCATATCCTGGGGACTACACACCCAACTAGGATCAAGAGAATTAAACCATATCTTAGCATCACCCTTTAATGAGAACGTAAATATTTTAAGGATATAAAAGTAGCGAGTTCTCTCATCATTAGTGAACAGGGTAGCTATATCATTTAATTTAGTAAGATGTGCCACAACATTTTCAGAATCATAGCCATAAAAAGGATCAGACTCAACCAAAGTAACTATATCAAGATCAATAGAGAATTCATTATCCTTATCAGTAACAAAGATAGGTGAAGTAGCATAAGCAGGATCATATTTCATTCTAGCATTCAGAGTTTTTTGTTTAAGCTTAGCTAATAATTTCTTAAGATCACTTCTATCATTGCAAGCAACAAAAGTCTCTTTTAGTTTCTTCATCCATAACATAGCCCTCAGGCACAACATGTAATTCATATTTATTAGGAGAGCCGTCATCCTCACTTTCATCAGTATTATCAGTTTCAATAATGTCATTCTCTCTAGCCCTAGCAAGTTGTCCATCAAGAAATTCACCAAGTGGCACAGTAGTATCAAGCATAGAAGTAGTTTCATCATAAGTATCATGCATAGCAGAAGTGGCATCATCAATAATATGCGGCATATCAGAATTAATAGCAGAAGCAGGTTTAGGTGTCATAAGCTTACTCAAAACAGAAGGTGAATCAAGTGCAGAGCTAGATGGCAGTTCCTTACCTCCCCTCGTAGTTGAGTGATACATTTTTGTTTTTGGTCTTTCAAGTTCTTCATAATGATAAGAAGATATAAACCCCAAGTGACTCAAAGAATAGAGCTATGCTCCCCGGCAACGGCGCCAGAAAATAGTCTTGATAACCCACAAGTATAGGGGATCGTAACAGTTTTCAAGGGTAGAGTATTCAACCCAAATTTATTGATTCGACACAAGGGGAGCCAAAAAATATTCTCAAGTATTAGCAGCTGAGTTGTCAATTCAACCACACCTGGATAACTTAATATTTGCAGCAAAGTATTTAGTAGCAAAGTAATATGATAGTAGTGGTAACAGTAGCAAAAGTAATATTTTTGGCATTTTGTAGTGTTGATAACAATAGCAATGGAAAAGTAAATAAGCGAAACAATATATGGAAAGCTCGTAGGCAATGGATCGGTGATGGAGAATTATGCCGGATGTGGTTCATCATGTAATAGTCATAACATAGGGTGACACAGAACTAGCTCCAATTCATCAATGTAATGTAGGCATGTATTCTGAATATACTCATACGTGCTTATGGAAAAGAACTTGCATGACATATTTTGTCCTACCCTCCCGTGGCAGCGGGGTCCTAGTGGAAACTAAGGGATATTAAGGCCTCCTTTTAATAGAGTACCGGACGAAAGCATTAACACATAGTGAATACAATGTTTTTTGTGTTTAATTAGTGTTTGTGCCAAGTAGAACCGTTGAGAAGACTTGGGGAAAGTCTTGTTAATCTTGCTGTAAAAAACAGAAACTTTAGCGCTCACGAGAACTGCTGCCATTTTTTATTTGGAAAGTGCTATTTAGTTAATTCTTTTTGCAGATGATTAATAGATAAATTACTCACGTCCAGAAATTTATTTTAGAATTTTGGGGTTCTAGATTTTGTGTTAGCTACAGATTACTACAGACTGTTCTGTTTTTGACAGATTCTGTTTTTCGTGTGTTGTTTGCTTATTTTAATGAGTCTATGGCTAGTAAAATAGTTTATAAACCATAGAGAAATTGGAATACACTAGGTTTAACACCAATATAAATAAATAATGAGTTCATTACAGTACCTTGAAGTGGTCTTTTGTTTTCTTTCGCTAACAGAGCTCACGAGATTTTCTACTTTAAGTTTTGTGTTGTGAAGTTTTCAAGTTTTGGGTAAGGATTTGATGGATTATAGAACAAGGAGTGGAAAGAGCCTAATCTTGGGGATGCCCATGGCACCCCCAAGATAATCTAAGGACACCTAAAAGCCAAAGGTTGGGGATGCCCCGGAAGGCATCCCCTCTTTCGACTACTTCTATCGGTAACTTTACTTGGAGCTATATTTTTATTCACCACATGATATGTGTTTTGCTTGGAGCGTCTTGTATGATTTGAGTCTTTGATTTTTAGTTTACCACAATCATCTTTCCTGTACACACCTTTTGAGAGAGACGCACATGATTCAGAAATTATTAGAATACTCTATGGGCTTCACTTATATCTTTTGAGTTATATAGTTTTGCTCTAGTACTTCACTTATATCTTTTAGAGCATGGTGGTGGATTTGTTTTATAGAAACTATTGATCTCTCATGCTTCACTTATATTATTTTGAGAGTCCTAAATAGCATGGTAATTTGCTTAAATAATCCTAATATGCTAGGTATACAAGATTAATAATAAAATTCTCTTATGAGTGTGTTGAATACTATGAGAAGTTTGTTACTTCATAATTGTTTTGAGATATGGAGATGGTGATATTAGAGTCATGCTAGTTGAGTAGTTGTTAATTTGATAAATACTTGTGTTAAAGTTTGTGATTCCCGTAGCATGCACATATGGTGAACCGTTATGTCATGAAGTCGGAGCATGATTTATTTATTGATTGTCTTCCTTATGAGTGGCGGTCGGGGACGAGCGATGGTCTTTTCCTACCAATCTATCCCCCTAGGAGCATGCGCGTAATACTTTGCTTTGGTAACTTGTAGATTTTTGCAATAAGTATATGGGTTCTTTATGACTAATGTTGAGTCCATGGATTATACACACTTTTCTTCCTTCCACCATTGCTAGCCTCTCTAATACCGCGCACTTTTCGCCGGTATCATACACCCACCATATACCTTCCTCAAAACAGCCACCATACCTACCTATCATGGCATTTCCATAGCCATTCCGAGATATATTGCCATGCAAATTACCACCGTTCCGATTATTATGACACGCTCCATCATTGTCATATTGCTTTGCATGATCATGTAGTTGACATTGTATTTGTGGCAAAGTCACCGTTCATAATTCTTTCATACATGTCACTCTTGATTCATTGTATATGCTGGTACACCGCCGGAGGCATTCACATAGAGTCATATTTTGTTCTAAGTATCAAGTTGTAATTGTTGAGTTGTAAGTAAATAAAAGTGTGATGATCATCATTTTTAGAGCATTACCCCAAGTGAGGAAAGGATGATGGAGACTATGATTCCCCCACAAGTCGGGATGAGACTCCGGACGAAAAAAAAAATAAAATAAAAAGAGGCCAAAGAAGCCCAAATAAAAAAAGAGGCCATAAAAAAAGAGAAAAGGCCCAAATAAAAAATAAAAAATAATAGAGAGTCTCCTATGTTGTCACTTTCATATACTAGTGGGAATTTTACATTATAGAACTTGGCTTGTATATTCCAATGATGGGCTTCCTCAAAATGCCCTAGGTCTTTGTGGGCAAGCAAGTTGGATGCACACCCACTAGTTTCTTTTGTTGAGCTTTCATACACTTATAGCTCTAGTGCATCCATTGCATGGCAATCCCTACTCACTCACATTGATATCTATTGATGGGCCTCTCCATAGCCCGTTGATACGCCTAGTTGATGTGAGACTATCTTCTCCCTTTTTGTCTCCTCCACAACCACCATTCTATTCCACCTAAAGTGCTATGTCCATGGCTCACGCTCATGTATTGCGTGAAGATTGAAGAAGTTTGAGAATGTCAAAAGTATGAAACAATTGCTTGGCTTGTCATCGGGGTTGTGCATGATTTAAATACTTTGTGTGGTGAAGAAAGAGCATAGCCAGACTATATGATTATGAAGGGATAACTTTCTTTGGCCATGTTATTTTGAGAAGACATAATTGCTTAGTTAGTATGCTTGAAGTATTATTATTTCTATGTCAACATTGAACTTTTGTCTTGAATCTTTCGGATCTGAGTATTCATACCACAATTAAGAAGAATTGCATTGAAATTATGCCTAGTAGCATTCCACATCAAAATTTCTGTCTTTATCATTTACCTGCTCAAGGACGAGCATGAATTAAGCTTGGGGATGCTTGATACGTCTCCAACGTATCTATAAATTTTGATTGCTCCATTCTATATTATCTTCTGTTTTGGACATTATTGGGCTTTATTATTCACTGTTATATTATTTTTGGGACTAACCTATTAACCGGAGGCCTAGCCTAGAATTGATGTTTTTTTGCCTATTTTAGGGTTTTGAAGAAAAGAAATATCAAACGGAGTCCAAACGGAATGAAACCTTCAGGAACGTGATTTTTGGAACGAACAAGATCCAGGAGACTTGGACCCTACATCAAGCAACCAACAGGGAAGCCACGAGGTAGGGGCGCGCCTACCCCCCCCCCCCAGGAGCGCCCTCTACCCTCGTGGGCCCCCTGTTGCTCCACCGACGTACTCCTTCCTCCTATATATACCTACGTACCCCCAAATGATCAGATACGGAGCCAAAACCCTAATTCCACCGCCATAACTTTCTGTATCCACAAGATCCCATCTTGGGGCCTGTTCTGGAGCTCCGCCGGAGGGGGCATCGATCACGGAGGGCTTCTACATCAACACCATAGCCTCTCCAATGAAGTGTGAGTAGTTTACCTCAGACCTTCGGGTCCATAGTTATTAGCTAGATGGCTTCTTCTCTCTTTTTGGAACTCAATACAAAGTTCTCCCCCTCTCTTGTGCAGATCTATTTGATGTAATCTTCTTTTGCGGTGTGTTTGTTGAGACTGATGAATTGTGGGTTTATGACCAAGTTTATCTATGAACAATATTTGAATCTTCTCTGAATTCTTTTATGTATGATTGGTTATCTTTGCAAGTCTCTTTGAATTATCAGTTTGGTTTGGCCTACTAGATTGATCTTTCTTGCAATGGGAGAAGTGCTTAGCTTTGGGTTCAATCTTGTGGTGTCCTTTCACAGTGACAGTAGGGGCAGCAAGGCACGTATTGTATTGTTGCCATTGAGGATAACAAGATGGGGTTTTCATCATATTGCATGAGTTTATCCCTCTACATCATGTCATCTTGCTTAAGGCGTTACTCTGTTCTAATGAACTTAATACTCTAGATGCATGCTGGATAGCTATCGATGTGTGGAGTAACAGTAATAGATGCAGGCAGGAGTCAGTCTACTTGTCTCAGACGTGATGCCTATATACATGATCATACCTAGATATTCTCATAACTATGCTCAATTCTGTCAATTGCTTAACAGTAATTTGTTAACCCACCGTAAAATACTTATGCTCTTGAGAGAAGCCACTGGTGAAACCTATGGCCCCCGGGTCTATCTTATATCATATTAATCTTCCAACACTTAGTTATTTCCTTTGCTTTTATTTTACTTTGCATCTTTATCATAAAAATACCAAAAATATTATCTTATCATATCTATCAGATCTCACTCTCGTAAGTGACCATGTAGGGATTGACAGCCCCTTATCGCGTTGGTTGCGAGGATTTATTTGTTTTGTGTAGGTCAGAGGGACTCGCGCGTAGCCTCCTACTGGATTGATTCCTTGGTTCTCAAAAACTGAGGGAAATACTTACGCTACTTTGCTGCACCACCTTTTCCTCTTCAAGGGGAAATCAACGCAAGTGCTCATGAGGTAGCACACACGTCCATACGACGGTTGATTCTCCATCAGGAGTCCTTTCAATATGTTCAATGCCCGGTTTAATGGAGTGTCCCACTTGGGCCTCGCCAACGCCTCCGACGGCGAGTCGCTTTCGGCCGCAAATCATGTGATGCTCTCTCTGCAAAAGGCACAAGGATCGTCTACAAATATGACTAACGTGCAGTCGAATTGATCAGAAACTAAAATTACCAGCAGTTTCATGAACTCCGTCATGACCGCATTCATCTCGAAAACCTTCTTCACTGGGTCCCAACGGTGCCGGGCCCTGAGTACATCACGCTCTTGCGGGATGGTGAATTCCGCCAAGGGGTCTGGGATGCCCAGACTTGTGGCTTCCATGTCCTCCTTGGCCCATATGGACCTCTTCGCGCCGTAACCACGGCTTCCGAGGTGGTGGCACCCAATGTTCCTCTGTTGAAGCCCCTTCATGTACTTCGACTTTTTTTGGCAGCTTCGGCCTCGCAAGCCGCCTTGAATATTTGAAAGTGCTCTGCCATGATTGTCGGATTATCCTTTACAATCTCGGAGTAGGGTTCCTTTTTGTTGACGATCTGATATTTCACCCTTAAATTCTAGGCGGCCAACGCGTCGCTAAACTTGGTCATGGCGTGTTTGTTTTGTATTCTTCATTGCCGGGTCCTTATCTGGATCTTTATAATCCTTTTCATTCCGGCCCGGGAACAAGAATATCTGGTGCAGCTTCTTTAGGAGGGAGGGCCTCATATTATCTATCTTCTTTAGTTTCTCATCGTTGATGGTGGCGGTTGTCCATATGATGCAGCCTATTTGATTGCCGTAGCACGCGCGCGCTTCCTCGGGTGCATTTGACTTAAAATTGCCGTCGTCCACCTCCGTGACCACCAGTCTAGTAGTCCTGAGCTTGTTAGGAAGTCGTTGCCTCTTTCCTTTCGGTTCTATACCGGCTCCGCTAGTCTCGGCGCCGGTCTCAGTCTCATCACCGGTCTCGATGCTGGTCTCAGTCTTAGCGCTGGTCTCAGTCTCAGCATTGGTCTCGATGTCGGTCTCAATCTCCGATGTGATAGGTGGACCCAGCAACATCAACTCTTGATCGTCGGCTTCCCTCAAAAATTCTTCTGCTGCCAGGTAGACGTTGTCGCAGTCACTAGAACCATGTCCTTCATCATTGCTAGCCATGTTTCCTACGATTAAATATAGTCAATGAGGACCTAATAAAATAAATAATGACATAAAAAGGCCTACGCTTTGCAGGAACGTTGAGTCCTTCCCAGTGCAGCAAATCCCGGGCACTCGATATGTCCTAGTTTGTAGCACAAGTCATGCCGAAATTCACCGAAAATTTTGGCATGACTTTTGCTAAAAAGTGGACAAATCGAGAACCCGAAATTTGCCCGAATGGAAATGAATCAACATTCCAGAAAAAAATAGGCCACTCGGCTTCATTCCCTGGAAACAACAAAGCCACTTGGGGACAATCGAACCATTTCAATGAAAAGATATAACATGAGCAAACACTATTGAGTAATTTGCATATAACATGGCCACTTCAATGAAAAGATATAATCAATAATAATGGAATATGCAAATGAACATCAATGACATATATCATATAACAACAATCTTGTTTTTTTGTTTACATAGCAACAATTAGTTTAACCAAGTTTTTGAAAAGAAAAAGATTTTGTTTTTTGTTTATAGCTAAATGCCATAGCTACTGTTTTTTATTTATAGCTAAATACTTTTGTTTTTTGTCTAAAGCTAAAAGTCTAGGAACTCCATTTTCTCTAACCCTTCTGACCTCACCAAAATTTCCACAACAAGACCTTAGTACCTACACCCAATTTCTTCAAAAATATTCAGGTCCAAAGTCCAAATAATTCAAATTTCATTTGAATGAAATTTGGGACAGATTCAGGTCCATAGTCCAAATAATTTTTTATAGCTAAGTGTTTTTTGTTTATAGCCTCTATTAATTTAAACCTAAATGCTACTATTATTTACATACCCTCTATTAATTTAAAGCTAAATGGAACTACTGTTTAGGCATTTTCATAAAAATTTGCCCTAGCTAATTTCCTAAAAAAAATTGCTAATCATTTTTCCTAAATGCTAAAAAATGTCTACTGCCCTAAACAAATATAGGGTTCATATGAACAACTAGGGTTCATATGAACATCAACATGACATCAACATATATATGAATTGCCCTAGCATAGAGAGAGAGGAGGGTAGGGGAGAGGAGAGGTAGAGCCTTATGGTCGGCGGCGAGGGAAGGCTCTGGCTCGGGCGGTGGACGTCCTGGGCGGGCTCGGGCGGCGGACGTCCTGGGCGGGCTCGGGCGGCGGCGGTGAAGTCGAGGGCGGCGGCGGTGAGCTCGAGGGAGGCGACGGTGAGGTCGACGACGGCCTTGGGCGGCGGCTGTGAGGTCGAGGGCGGCCTCGGGCGGCGGCGGTGTGGTCGAAGGCGGCCTCGGGCGGCGGCGGTGTGGTCGAAGGTGGCCTCGGGTGGCGGCGGTGTTGTGGCACCCCAAAATTTTGACCTTGTTTTACTAATTAAAATTTTGCCAGGGAATTTAAAATTTTTATTTTCTGGTTTTTCCTTCGATTTCAGAGCCATTCTTTCCTTTGTTATCATGGAGTTTTTACCCCAAGTGAAATCTTTCCAGTTATATTGTTGGACTTGTCTTTCCCCTCAAGAAGAACATTTCTATTAAAAGTGGATTTAATTGCATAATTATTTCTCTCTGAGTTTTATTCCTTAAAGTGAGTTTTCTTTGGTTTTTGGGCCCCATTTGCACTGCAACCCTTTTATAAATTCATCTAAAATTCCAACCAAAATTTGGAGGTGTCATGTGATGTTTTTAAATCACTTTTATGCAAAAACATATTTCATTCATTGGATATTTAGAGCTCTATACCAGGTTTTCAAATCTGGTCCAGTGGGCAATTTTGAACTGCACCCTATTTAAATATTTCTTTAAAGCTTCCACCAAAATTATGGGATGTTAATAGAAGTATATTATTCAACTTTATGCAAAAACCCAGTAATGTTCCCTGAAAAATTTGAGTGAAACAACCTCTTTATTCTGGTCCAACCTGGTGATTTCTACAGCAACCCTAATTATTTTTGCTCTAGTGACCATGTGCTTTCTCCTTCTTATAGCCCATCTTACAAAACCCTTAAGTCCAGAAGAGTGGACCCATTGGAGGATTTTTAGTGCATGCAACCATGCTTTTTCCTTTCTGTCCAAAACTGAAGTTTTGCAAAACTTGCACTAACAAGTTTCTGATTTTGTCAAACTAACTTCAACACCCTCTTGCTCATCCAAGAAGACACTGATCTGGAGAATTTGGCCACCCCAAGAATTTCCTAGATGCCCTTGGCATTTTGTCAAACACCCTGTGTGCATAGCCAGATTTGGCATGATTTCAAGTTTACATTGTGAACTTGATCCCCTGACCAGACCAGCATGTCCCATGGATTTGAACTAGCCTATAGTCCCACCCTGCTAACTCTCTTATGGGTTGGAGCCCCCTAGCATGCCTTGGCATATTGTCGAGCACGTAGCGTGCATGCTCTGCACGCGCCCAGAGCGCGCGTTTTGCATGTGCGTGCGCTCGGGTCGCCGCGTCGTGCCCCGGCCCTTGCTCGCCTGCAGAGCCGCGCCCCCGACCTCATCCACTCACCAGAACACGCCAGCTCGCCCCTGGCGCCCTACAGCGCCGCCACCAGGGCCCTCTTGGCGGCACACCGACGGCCACAGTGCGCCCTGCCGTGGACGGCGCCGCCCAAGCCACGAGCACTCGCCATCTTGCCCCTGAGCAGTTCACGCTTATCCTCTCACCCTGCCAGACCTCGCCAACCATCACCATGCGCCCCCTAGCTACAGAACGATGGTCGCCGACGATCTTATCCCCGGCCGCCGCGGGGCCGCCATTGCCCGCCTATATAAGAAGCCCCCGAGCTCGTCAGGCCCTCAAGCAACTTCTCTCACTCCCTCACTGACCCTCCCGTAGCAGTAGAAAGACAAGAGGTGGTCGTCTTCTTCTTCTCCGGCAACCACAGCCGTCGCCACTGTCTCGTTCACTCCGGCGCCACCAGGGCCTCCCCTTCTCCACTCTCTTCACCAGAGGCCCTCTCTTCATCTCGTGAGTCCACCCCCCAAGCTCAATTTTCATCGGGAGCCACCGGAGGCAAATCCCCAATCATGCCCGAAGCTCCCTCCGCCGCGGAGCCCGCCGCCGGCGATTCCCTCCGTCCCCGCCGGCCAGTCGACCACCGGGAGGACCGCCTAGGAGTGGCGGATCCATCCCTGGCCTCGGATGCCCTCGAGGAGCCTCCGTTCGCCGGCGACGATCACCGGAATCCCGCCCCCGCTCGGGCAGAGGAAAAGGAGGGAGGGGGCGACTGGTCAAACCTGACCAGTGGGCCCCGTGGACCCACTGTCAGTGACCCAGCCCCGCCTCCACGTGTTTGAAGTGAAGGCGTAAACTTCATAAGTACGTCTCCTCTGCCCCGGAAGCGTATTTCTATCTAAAACATTTTCTTTTTCTATTTTATTTTAAAAACAGAATTTGACCAAAACTTTGACTGGCTACATCTTTTTAAATAAAACTCCAAATGAATTGATTCTTTTTCCTACCTCTCTCAAATTTCACCTAGTTTATTTTAATATTTATTTCAAAAATAATTAGGATAACTTTTTGTACTTTTTTTAAAGTATGTGTTATTTGCATATTTTCGAAAATAGGATTTTTGGAGAGAGAGAAGAGAGCTTTCAAAAAGTATTGGAGTGCACCTCACCTCTCCACACCTTGAAGGCAAGCATTTCTGAACCCAGGCATAATATTATCGTGTGTTGTTTGATACAGTTACAACACCACCGTGACACGGAGTATCCGTTATGTGTTTGTGAGGATATGATCATACTTGCATACTGATGATCTCATGCTATTGGAGCTTGATATGTTGCGATAGTAATCATTTTCACATGCCTTTTATGCCTACCGGAAGGAAACTGAGAAAGTCTCTGTCTTGGGTAGACACGAGCTTATCTCTGGTTCCCCGTAGGATGAGGTATGATGAGTGGTGATACTGTCTGTTGGTTTGAAACATATTTGTTATACTAATCATGCAGGAAATACTTAAGCCTCCTGAGTCGGCCGTAGATCGAGTCTTGTTCCAGCAACCCCCACACTTGTTTCGTGCTGCCACTTGTCCCTGCCGCAGGTAGGGTACGGTTCAGTAAGTTGTCAACCCCTGTCCTAGCACACACCATACAGAGAGGCCATGGTGGAAGATACTGGCTGCATCCGCTAGGCATGCCACCTGGTCCGGGGGCATGGGTGTTTCCGGTTGGGACCGAGAGGGGAGGCCACCCATGCTATGCGAGGTTGTAGCCTCCCCACTTAGAGTTTTGCTTAACAGGTGTCTGGGTGATTCCAGACACGAGTAAAGTTAAGCTGGTGTGTGCAAGTCAGGCGTGTTTTTGACTAAAAGACCGTAGATGGAATTAGTTCCGATGGACTAAAGAAATCCGTTACTCGTGGGTAAAGAGTACACCCTCTACAGAGATATTATACCTATTCGAATAGCCGTGTCCATGGTTAAGGACTACAGTCTGGGATGGGTCAAGTGTCGGTCTTAGTGTCGGTCTTCGGAGGAAAAACTACTAAACCAAAACATTGATTATGACCGGTGACGTATGATGATTATGATTATTATTATTATGGACTAACCATTTATGTTATTTGAATTATTGAGTATCCCTGGGACGGTTCTACCTCCTGGATATTCACTGTGATTACTCTTATATAAGCCCTTTATGTGGTGTCGCCAAGACGCCCGACTGTGTCATGCGTGTTATTTCATTTACTTATAAGCCCTTTATGTGGTGTCGCTCAGACGCCTGACTGTGGCATGCTTGTTATTTCATTTACTTATAAGCCCTTTATGTGGTGTCGCACAGACGCCCGACTGTGGCATGCTTGTTATTTCATTTACTTATAAGCCCTTTATGTGGTGTCGCACAAACGCCTAACTGAGGCACGCTTCATATTATTATCCTTTCGAGGCGTCGCTTCGGACACCCGATCGGTGCTCTTCATTTCTACTCCCTGATTGTTTACTCATATGATCTGCTTGCGTGCATCATGAACCTTATTTCATAACTGACGAAGTGATCATGGAATATTTCAAAACATGATTATCAATGGCTATATTATACCTCTGTTCTTAATGTTTGCGAGTACATTCAAAGTACTCACTGGCTTGTCCCTGGCTATTGTCTTGGCCAGATTTCTTGCGTGGAAAGGAGCATTGCGATGACAGCCCCGGAACCTATGCAACGGAGATAGCAGCCTCGCGAAGATAGGAGTTATCCTGGTTAGCTGTTCCTGAGGGAAATGGAGTCACATAGATGCTGGTGATCCGCAAATCGCTTCCGCCTTCAGCCACTAGCAAACCATTTGTTGTACTCATAGGCCAGAATGGTCTTGTACTACATATTTTGTATTTGCTTGGAGTTTCTGCAACAAGTTGGTGTCTCATCAGCTAACAGTAATCCTGTGGTTGGTGAGCATAAGGGCCAATCTTGGGAAATTAATATCCCAAAAATCCGGTCCTGACAGGTGTGATCGAAGGCGACAGAGCGACGGCGGCGATGGTGCAGTTGGGGAGAGGGGGAGTGGAGGGGGAAGGACTTAGCGAAATTTTGAGCCCGCGTGGCCGGGGGTTAATTCAAACTAGCAGTAGCGCGTTTTGCCGAAACGCGCTATAGCTAAGTTAGCTATAGCATTTTCCAACGAAACGCGCTACAGCTATTCCTTTCTGTTTTATTTTTGTTTTCTTTACATTTTCTTTTTTTCATTTCTCCTTTTTCATTCCTTTCATTTTCATTTACTTTTCTACTTATTTTTCTATTTATTTTCTTTTTCATAGCAGTAGCGCTCTACAGCATAAACGCGCTGCTACAAAGTTTTTTTAGCAGTAGCGTGCTTCTGGAAGAACCGCTACTACTATTCCTAGCCTACCGGCACCAGCGAGGGAATTATAGTAGTAGCGCTTTTCTGCACAGACGCGCTACTGCTACAACAATGGTTCTAGCGTGCTTTTGTAACAAGCGCTACTAATAAGTAGCAATAGCGTCATGTTTTGACCAGCGCTACTGCTATACCTCTATGTATAAGGTTTTCCCTAGTAGTGGAAGTTTACTTCAGGAAGGATTGTGCAGCTGAAGAACGTGCAGCATGTCCCCGCCATCAAGAAGAACCTCGTTAGTGGCTCCCTTCTATGTAGAGAAGGGTTTAAGTTGGTTTTCGAGTCTAATAAATTAGTTGTTACGAAATATGGACTCTTTCTTGGAAAAGTTATGAGAGTGGAGGAATGTTTCGCCTTTCCCTCGCAGATGTTTGTAATAAAGTCGTGAACAATATTCATTCAAATTTTAATGAATCTGAAGTTTGGCATTCACGTCTTTGTCACATTAGTTTTGGTGTTATGATGCGGCTAGCTAAGTTGGATTTAATTGCGAGTTTCACTTTAGCCAAATGTTCTAAGTGCCTTTCCTGTGTGCAAGCTAAGCAACCTCGCAAGCATCACAAGGCCGCGGAGGAGAAACACATGGCACCATTAGAACTCATACATTCTGATCTTTGTGAGATGAATGGTGTGTTGACTAAAGGTGGAAAGAAATACTTCATGACATTGATAGATGCTACCTCTTGAGCACTACGTTGGTTTTCCCTTGAAGAGGAAAGGGTGATGCATCAAAGTAGCGTAAGTATTTCCCTCAGTTTTTGAGAACCAAGGTATCAATCCAGTAGGAGGCCACGCGCGAGTCCATCGCACCTACGCAAACAAATAAAATCCTCGCAACCAACGCAATAAAGGGGTTGTCAATCCCTTCATGGTCACTTATGAAAGTGAGATCTGATAGATATGATAAGATAATATTTTTGGTGTTTTTATGATAAAGATGCAAAGTAAAGAAAGCAAAATAAATGGAAAAGGAAATAGCTTGTTGACGGAAGATTAATATGATGGAAAATAGACCCATGGGCCATAGGTTTCACTAGTGGCTTCTCTCGAGAGCATAAGTATTACGGTGGGTAAACAAATAACTCTTGAGCAATTGACAGAATTGAGCATAGTTATGAGAATATCTAGGTATGATCATGTATATAGGCATCATGTCCGAGACAAGTAGACCGACTCCTGCCTGCATCTACTACTATTACTCCACACATCGACCGCTATCCAACATGCATCTAGAGTATTAAGTTCAAAGAACAGAGTAACGCTTTAAGCAAGATGACATGATGTAGAGGGATAAACTCATGCAATATGATATAAACCTCATCTTGTTATCCTCGATGGCAACAATACAATACGTGCCTTGCTGCCCCTACTGTCACTGGGAAAGGACACCGCAAGATTGAACCCAAAGCTAAGCACTTCTCCCATTGCAAGAAAGATCAATCTAGTAGGCCAAACCAAACTGATAATTCGAAGAGACTTGCAAAGATAACCAATCATATATAAAAGAATTCAGAGAAGATTCAAATATTATTCATAGATAAACTTGATCATAAACCCACAATTCATCGATCTCAACAAACACACCGCAAAAAGAAGATTACATCGAATATATCTCCACAAGAGAGGGGGAGAACTTTGTATGGAGATCCAAAAAGAGAGAAGAAGCCATCTAGCTAATAACTATGGACCCGAAGGTCTGAAGTAAACTACTCACACTTCATCGGAGAGGCTATGGTGTTGATGTAGAAGCCCTCCGTGATCGATGCCCCCTCCGGCGGAGCTCCGGAAAAGGCCCCAAGATGGGAACTCACGGATACAGAAAGTTACGGCGGTGGAATTAGGGTTTTGGCTCCGTATCTGGTAGTTTAGGGGTACGTAGGTATATATAGGAGGAAGAAGTACGTCGGTGGAGCAACGTGGGCCCCACAAGGGTGGAGGGCGCACCTGGGGGGGCAGGTGCACACCCCTACCACGTGCCTTCCTGGTTGATGTCTTGACGTAGGGTCCAAGTCCTCTAGGTCATGTTTGTTTCGAAAATCACGTTCCCGAAGGTTTCATTCCGTTTGGACTCCGTTTGATATTCTTTTTCTGCGAAACTCTGAAATAGGCAAAAAAAACAGCAATTCTGGGTTGGGCCTCTGGTTAATAGGTTAGTCCCAAAAATAATATAAAAGTGTATAATAAAGCCCAATAATGTCCAAAACGGGATATAATATAGCATGGAACAATCAAAAATTATAGATACGTTGGAGACGTATCAATAGATGATTCCACTAGATATTGCTATGTGTATCTGTTAAATACTAAATATGAGGCTCTACACTACTTTAAAATCTATAAGGAAGAAGTTGAGAATCAACTTGAAAAGAAAATTAAACGAGTCCAGTCAGATCGTGGTGGAGAGTACTTCTCGAGTGAGTTTGATTCCTTTTGTGCGGAACACAGCATTATTCATGAGAGGACGCCTCCCTATTCACCCCAGTCAAATGGGGTTGCCGAGCGGAAAAACCGTACTCTAACTGATTTGGTTAACGCCATGTTAGATACATCGGGTTTATCCAAGGCATGGTGGGGGAGGCTATATTGACGGCATGTCATGTCCTGAATAAACTTCCGACAAAGGATAATGAGATCACTCCCTATGAGAAATGGGCAAAGAGAAGGACAACACTCTCATACTTGGGGCTGTTTGGTGAAAGTCAATGTTTCGATCCCCAAAAAGCGTAAGCTTGGACCCAAGACTGTGGACTGCGTTAATATGGGCTATGCTAAGAATAGCGTTGGCTATAGATTTCTAGTAGTGAAATCTGAGGTACCTGACCAGAAGGTCAGCACCATTATGGAGTCTAAGGATGCTACATTCTTTGAGGAAAATTTTCCTATGAGAGATATGCAAAGCACTTCTAGACAGGAATCTGAGGAGACTCCTGAGCCTGCCATTCCAATGGAATATTATGAACGAACACATGCTGAAAATCCTAAGGAGGATGACGAGGAAACCCTTGATAAGGAAAAGAGACAAAGGACTGCATAGACCTTTGGTGATGATTTCTCCGTGTACCTCGTGGATGATACTCCTATACTATTTCAGAAGTGTATGCCTCTCCAGAAGCTGACTACTCGAAGGATGTGGTCCGTAGCGAGATGGGTTCCATCATGGCTAATGGGACATGGGAGATCACTGACCGTCCATATGGTTGCAAACCTTTGGGATGTAAGTGGGTGTTGAAGGATAAGGTTAGGCCCGATGGTACGACTGAAAAGTACAAGGCTAGGCTTGTGGCCAAGGGCTATGACCAGAAAGAAGAGGAAGATTTCTTCGATACTTATTCACCTGTGGCTAGACTGACCACCATTCGAGTATTACTCTCGTTGGCGGCCTCGCATGGTCTTCTCGTCCACCAGATGGATGTTAAGACGGCTTTTCTGAATGGAGAGCTAATCGAGGAAATCTACATGCAACAGCCAGATGGCTTTGTGATAGATGGTCAGGAAAGAAAGGTGTGTAGGTTGCTAAAATCTTTATATGGCCTGAAGCAAGCACCTAAGAAATGCCATGATAAGTTCAATACAACTCTGACATCTGTTGGTTCCGTTGTTAATGAGGCTGAAAAATGTGTATACTCTCGCCATGGTGGGGGCAAAGGTGTTATATTGTGCTTGTATGTTGATGACATACTGATATTTGGAACAAACCTCACAGTCATTGAGGAGGTCAAATTGTTTCTATTCAGAACTTTGAGATGAAAGACCTTGGTGTGGCTGATGTTATCTTGAACATCAAGCTACTGAGAGATAATGAGGGTGGGATCACACTTTTGCAATCCCACTATGTTGAGAAGGTGTTGAGTCGTTTTGGATATTCGGACTGCACACCATCTCAAACACCATATGATCCTAGCGTGTTGATTCGAAAGTCCAAAGGCATAGCTAAAGATCAATTGAGATACTCTCAAATCATTGGTTCACTGATGTACCTAGCGAGTGCAACGAGGCCTGACATTGCATTTGTTGTGAGCAAACTGAGCTGGTTTGTTTCCAAACTGGGTGATGTACATTGGCATGCTGTTGAAAGAGTTATGCGCTATCTGAAAGGTACTATGAACTATGGACTTCACTATACCGGAGACCCGTCGGTACATGAAGGGTATAGTGATGCGAATTGGATCTCTAATGCTGATGAGATGAAGGCCACTACTGGGTTATATGTTTACTCTTGGAGGTGGCGTTGTTTCCTGGAAGTCTTGCAAGCAAACGATCTTAACGAGATCGATAATGGAAGCAGAATTAACACCATTAGACACATCTGGTGTTGAAGCAGGATAGCTTCGAGATCATTTGATGGACTTGCCATTGGTTGATAAACCGGTTCCGGCTATCCTTATGAACTATGACAATCAGACTGTCATCACCAAGGTGAAGAGTTCAAAGGATAACGTGAAGTCAAACAAACACATAAGAATGAGATTAAAAGCTGTTAGAAAACTAAGAAACTCTGGAGTTATAGCGTTGGACTATGTCCATACAGCTAAGAATTTGGTAGATCCCTTTACGAAAGGGCTATCACGTGTTGTGATAGATAATGCGTCGAGGGAGATGGGTATGAGACCCACATGATTTGCCATGGTTGTAACCCAACCAATGTGATTGGAGATCCTGTGAAGTAGGACCTAGGAAAACAAGCAAGTGGTGAACTGAGGAGAGTAACTATACGAACCCACTCCATTGGAGATGCAATACTGTATGGTAGGATGACTATTGTCTTAATGTGTTCCAAAGCTTATGTAAGCAAGATGCTACCCTACAGAGCGATCTTTGGAGGAACACACCTATGTCATCCCGACTTCTAGTCACAGTCTATGAGATTGGGGTGATCTCTAGTAAGCTCATGAATAGGCCAGGAGTGTGACTTATATGCTCCACTCGAGGGGTCAGCCTTCGGCAGCCCAGTACTAGTAAGACATGTGGTCAAGCTTCTTTACGTCAAACTCACCACTACTAGGAAAAAGCCTGCTAGTGGCGCACCTATTTTGCCTACTAATGGCGCACCAAAGGTGCGCCACTAGCATCACGCCATTAGAATTTTTTACTAATGGCGCACCACACAGTGCGCCATTAGTATACCCACGGTGCGCCATTTGTATGCCTCCCAGGGGGCCATATTTACCCATGTGCTTTGGCTTACTAATGGCGCACTAGTTGATGATGCGCTAGTGTGCTCTGGCTTACTAATGGTGCACTAGTTGGTGGTGCGCCACTAGTATGAATATTAGGGATTTTTTCCTGATATTTGCACAGGTTACAAAATATATTACTGGACAGAATATAGACAGCACCACACAGCAACATCAGATTCATCGAATACAATAGAAGATTAGTCTCCGAATACAATTCATCATATTAGTCTCCAAATTCAAAAGACCGAACAAAGATAGAACAACAAGTCTCGAGACCGCGAGTAGCGAGTTTGTCGAAAGTAATACTAATCCTAACCAGTCCTACTAATCATCATCATACAACTTCTACTCGTTATTAATAACAAGTCATACGATCATCATCTTGATAATCATCGAACCAACCCTACTTAATTGTTCTTAGCACATGATCATCAGTATTAGGCAGGACCTAAATACCCTATTTAAGGTAAAATAGCATAAAACAATATAGACCCTGACTCTTCATTATGGAGAATGGAGATCATCGTGTCTCCAATTCTTGCGCTTCGCTTCCTTTTGCTTCCAAGAACTTCCTTACGACTGTCCATACATTTTTTCCATTTACTGATTAGCATGTCTCCACTTCTTTGAGAAATCCGGTATGGATAGTTGAGATTCGTAGGATGACCTGGATATATGTTCAAAACACGAAGGCTGCCATTCTGATACATCAAATGAGGCACACAATCCTCTGGGATCCTCTGTTGAAAAATATAGTAATAACTTCATAGTTAACAATGATGTACTAGTTTTAGAAGTATGCAAAAGATGCACGGATGTCGTAATAGTAAAATATCTTACCAGGGTATCTCCATGATAGTTACCGTAGTTCAACACGTGCACTAGTGGCACGTATTGACCATAATGCTGAGGAGTTTTACAATAGATATTGTAATTCTCAAGATCAGTATAAAATCCGACCAGATTATTTTTCTCTTGATAAGTTAACTCGGAGCCATCGGTGTAGTGGGTTTTGTCTACCATGTTTCGCACATTGTTTGAACAATCAAAATAAGCTGTCAATGGAAATAAGTTGTCAACTATTTTGAAATGAACAATATAAATTAGTTAATAATTAACTATGTTTGAGAAACTCACATAGCGGTAGAACAGGCGTATCAACAAGGACCCAAATGTCCATATTGTCTTGGTCGATGTCAGGATCACCAAGATCCATGGTGACAAGCATACCCTCATCAAAACCATACATCTCGCAATGCTTCCCAATTTTTGCAACCAAAATGGGCTACGCTCCCAGAATTATACAGATTTACTTCAAAATCCACATCATGATGAGTCCTTAGGTGAATTTTCTTTGTTTCAGAATTTCCATGGTCTTCAAAATCCATCCTCCCCAAGACATAGCATCTTGCATGGCATGGGATAAGCTATACTCGAATTGTAAAAGATGAAAATTACACGTTGAAATAGTTGAAGTCATGCTTAATTATGAAAAAAACACTTGTCGTCGTTGTGTACCATTTCAACTTCGAAGGTCTCCTCGAGCTTAATGCTGAAGCGCCGACCATCGTCCAGGTGAGGCCTGTCACACAGACCTCGATCGTCGTGGCACCAGCCGCGCTCCCCCGGGAGACTTTCGTCATCCGATGACGACATTTCCTATGTTCATAATTCAAACTACATCATCTCTGGTGGGTCCAATAAGATAATCCACAGTGTGGTGAAAATACAACCTTTGAACTGGTTTGAGCAATTGGTGAATGGAGATGGTCTAAGATTTCCAGTAGTAGGAAGTGAAGTGGTAATTTTGAGAGCAAATGGTTAGGATGAGTGGTTCCTCTTTCCTGTTTAGCTTTACAATAGAATATTGTTAGTCATGCACACTTGTGCATTTTCAGCCAGGCCTAGTGGAGTTGGCCTAAAAAAATTTCTTTCTTTAAGCCTGCTACATCCATCTCAAGTATTTATGGTCAAGGGTTAGCAGGGCCATCCAAATAGAATATGTGGTATGGGCTTTTTTAGTAGGTCATCCTACCAGATTAGGGTTTATCGATGACGAGCAATTGACATTAGTAATAACTATGACATGATATCACACTTCTATATGTATAACACAAGAGGCAGTTGATCCTACTTAATTAAGTACTAAGATACCCCGGCCCATGCATTTGTCGCAAGTACCCCATATGTCCTATTTTTAGCAAAGTCATGCTAAAATTCACGGAAAATTTCAGCATGACCTTTGCTGAAAATAGGACATATGGAGTACCCGAATTTGTCCGAACGGAAGTTAATCGACATTCCGGCAAACTCAGGGGCCTCTCGGGGTATGTGCAAAATCATCACGACATGATGGTCAGAGACAAAACCCAGCAAACTCCTTCCCTTCACTCGAGGTACAGCAATATATCTTCTAGGGGTGAAACCGTACCCTGATTCTCCTTTCTTCCTCTTGCCGAAGAGAAGTTGGCTGTAGAGGATGGTCCAACTCAGATCAGCCTGCAGAAGTTCATAATTCTGTTTAGTTCCAAGCATATACGAATACTCTTCAGAGTGGGCACAAAGATGGAAGCAAACTAATAGCACAAAGTGAATAGTAAATCAGCTACTGAAACCATGCTGAAACTTTACTGAAACTACTCCTTGCAAGCAAACTGAAACTACTCCTTGGAAGAAAATTGTCTTGCAAGGAGTATTGTGTGCACAAATCTACTCCAGCTAGTTGCTTTCACTTAGAGATTGTTAGGTAGCCGATAGCACAAACAGCATGAGTCATTCTTCAAACCGTACAAATAGAAACAATGGCAACCAAGGTTAAAAACCAACAATCCTATATATTATTCTGAAACTTCATATATTGAAATCACTTAGCACTCTCTTTCTATGTTCATTCAACACTTAAAATTGGGTTCCAGGAATAAATTTGACTAACTAATGTAGGTTTGACTTCTGAAGTCTATTTAGCCAGGAATAAATTTTTTTAATGTCCTTCATAATAGAATTTACCCCAAAAACAAATTCCTATTAAGTTTACAACTACAACCGTATTTCCCCTAGCTCTTAAAAATCTACAAAATTATCCCAACACAAGAATAGTACCTACACTCCTTTTTCCCAAACATCTCCTGATCACAATTTCTAAATTTTCAATAGGCCACATGGATTTGCTGAATCAGCATAAACCTTTCAAGTACCAAAAATGCAGCATTTTCTTGGCACGACCAAGCTACTTTTAAGAATTCTCACATTTCATATATCGTCTTTTTCAAAACAAAAAAAGTATCTATGGGGGCTGCAGCTGCATGTTGTGTATCAATGTACCACGACCAAAACCTTGCTGGCCATGGTTATGCACTTCTGGCCTGTTGTCCTCATCAATATGCCAGCAGCAGCAGCACGCAACACGCACAAGGGGAGGCAGTAGGCGATGGGGCAGCAGGGCGGACGGTGCGCTGACTTGTAGAGGCAGACACTGGCGTGGCGCGAGGCTAGGAAGCGCGGGACACGGGCGGCTGTGCGAGGACAGGCAGCAGCGCAGCAGAGTAAGCAGCGTTAGCAGTGACGGCAAAACAACAGAGCAGCGACAGCAGAACCATCACCGATGGGAGCAACAGGGGGAAGGGGCGGCCGACGGGGGCGACGGGTGCACGTGACAGAGGGTGAATGGGGGGTGGAGGAGGCTCACCACGGGGAGGGCCGGAGGAGATCTCGACGAGGCCAGGGACGGGCAAGAGCAGCGGTTGGGGCGACGAGATGTGGGCGGCCGAACGAAGAAGGTGGCGACGGCGGCGGCTACGCGAGACCCCGGCTCGAGATGGTTCCCTGAACGGAAAAAGCCAAACGCGGCGATCCTCCTGGACGTCTTCCCGCGCAACGACGACGACGGTGGTCGCGGCAATGACGAGGGGAGCACGGTCACCGCGCGATCTGATGAGTTCAAATTGAACTAGAGGGATGCTCGGGGTGGTGGTGGCTTGCGGTGGTGAGGGGTGGAAGAGCTGCGGTGGTGATGGGTGGAGGAGCGCTAGAGGTGGGGGCGGGGCTCGCTGGAAAGGGGTCATCGGCGCCGAGGGGGAAAGGGATCTGGCGCGCGGGGGGGGCGAGGGGGCTAGGGATTTGATCGGCGCGGGGGGCGAGGGGGAAAGGGATGGAGGCAGGGGGAAGGGATAGCAATGGCGCACCTCCCAGGGGTGCGCCATAAGTACATCCATAGCAATGGCGCACCACCGCAGGGTGCACCACAAGTAACTTTTTTTATTGATAACAATGGCGCACCCTCTCCCGGTGCGCCATTAGTAACTTTTTTTAATTATTTTTTTATTGATAAAAATTATTACACTATATAGAGGAGAGGGGTAGAGGAGGGAGGGAGGGAGCATTTACATTCATTGACGAGGTGGTGGTTTGCATCGCATCAGAGATGCAGACCATAGAAAGGAGGAGGACGCTGGTCGTGGGCCGGCCTCGTCGCGTCGCATCGGTGTTCTTTGTCAGCCGTCGATGGACTGCGAGTAGCCCCGCCGAAGTCTCCACCTCCGGGCTCCGGCTTCCTCGTCACAGCGGCGGAACAAGGTGCAGCTACCGGTAGGGTGGGGTGGGCCGGGCGGCTGCGGCGAATGGGGTTGCGGGGGGGGGGGGGGGCGGAACCTTGTGGAGTGGGGGAGGGTGCGGGGGGTCGTCGGCGGCGAGGGGGATCGAGATGGAGGGGGGTCTGGTGCGGGGGGCCGTGAGGGGAAAAGGGATAGAGGGGGGAAGAATAGTAATGGTGCACTGTACCAAGGTGCGCCATTACTAGTTTTGGAAAAAAATGTTAGTAATGGCGCACGGGGTGAGTGGTGCGCCATTACTAGTTAAAACTAGTAAAACTAGTAATGGCGCACTCTGACCTGGTGCGCCATTAGTATTTTTGGAAAAAAAATATGTTAGTAGTGGCGCACCATTGGTGTGGTGCGCCATTAGTGTGCACATGGTGCGCCACTGCTATATAGTAGTGGCGCACCACATGTCTGGTGCGCCATTAGTGTCCATATTATCTATAGCTCTTTTCCTAGTAGTGCACAATTCAAGGCATAGTCCATTGTTCAGTTGTGAAGGAGTGTAGATACTTGCTCTAGTGAAGCTCAACCTTAAGAGGTCTTCACTAGAACACTGGTATATCGAAACAGCAATTGGAACAGAGGACACAATGGGCCCTCGAGATCTGGTGGGGGATTGCTGAAATTTGGGATGGGCTTTAGGCCCATATAGAAATTTCTGAAAAATCTCTAAGGACCAATGTGGGTATGTGGCACTAGGTGTAGTGGGAATTTTAGTCCGACCCCGCTAGTGGAGAAGGAGTTGGACCTCTTTATAAGGGTTTTTCTTCTACATGCTATTGGAGCGTGAGAATAGAAGAGGCCCTCGCGCGCTCCTACTCCGCCGCCCACCTCGCCACACCACGCCTTGATACATCTCCGCCGTATCTACTTTTCCAAACACTTTTGCCCTTGTTTTGGACTCTAACTTGTATGATTTGAATGGACTGACGTTGTTTTCAGCAGAATTACCATGGTGTTGTTTTATGTGCAGAGAACAAATATTCTCGGAATGACCTGAAACTCCACTAAACATCTTAGAAAAAACAATAAAAAATCCTCGCCAAAGATGAAGACCGGGGGGGGGCCACACCCCTACCTCGTGGGCCCCCTGTTGCGTCTCTGACTCCAACTCCACCTCCATATATTGAGTTTCGATGAGAAAAAATCAGAGAGAAGAAATCATTGCGTTTTACGATAAGGAGCCGCCGCCAAGCCCTAAAACCTCTCGGGAGGGCTGATCTGGAGTCCGTTCGGGGCTCCGGAGAGGGGGATTCATCGCCGTCGTCATCATCAACCATCCTCCATCACCAATTTCATGATGCTCACCGCCATGCATCAGTAATTCCATCGTAGGCTTGCTGGACAGTGATGGGTTGGATGAGATTTACCATGTAATCGAGTTAGTTTTGTTAGGGTTTGATCCCTAGTATCCATTATGTTCTGAGATTGATGTTGCTATGACTTTGCTATGCGTAATGCTTGTCACTAGGGCCCGAGTGTCATGATTTAAGATCTAAACCTATTATGTTTTCATGAATATATGTGAGTTCTTGATCCTATCTTGCAAGTCTATAGTCACCTACTATGTGTTATGATCCGGCAACCCCGAAGTGACAATAATCGGGACCACTCCCGGTGATGACCATAGTTTGAGGAGTTCATGTATTCACTATGTGCTAATGCTTTGTTCCGGTTCTCTATTAAAAGGAGGCCTTAATATCCCTTAGTTTCCAACAGGACCCCACTTCCACGGGAGGGTAGGACAAAAGATGTCATGCAAGTTCTTTTCCATAAGCACGTATGACTATATACACAATACATGCCTACATTACATTGATGAATTGGAGCTAGTTCTGTGTCACCCTATGTTATGACTGTTACATGATGAACCTCATCCGGCATAATTATCCATCACTGATCCAGTGCCTACGAGTTTTCCATATACTGGTTTATGCTTATTTACTTTTTCGTTGCTACAGTTACAATCACTACAAAATACCAAAAACATTACTTTTGTTGTCTTTACTTTTGTTGCCGCTACCACCACTATCATATTACTTTGCTACTAAACACTTTGCTGCAGATACTAAGTTTCCAGGTGTGGTTCAATTGACAACTCAGCTGCTAATACTTGAGAATATTCTTTGGCTCCCCTTGTGTCGAATCAACAAATTTGGGTTGAATACTCTACCCTCGAAAGCTGTTGCGATCCCCTATACATGTGGGTTATCACGCCTCGTCACTACACGCCGCGGGTTGCGGGATTGAGCTGAGCCGAGCTCACACCTACGCGCTTATTTTTGTCAGTCACTAACGGAGAGTTTTCTAAGAGCTGGGCCATGATCTGAGATGTCGGATCGTGGGCTGTCACGGACTCGGACGTTGGTCGAGCACATGTCTCTCCACGTGGCTGCGCCTATATAAGTGTGTGGTGTTTCCCAACCCTAGCAGCCACGAACAGATCACATCTGCTCACGGGCACGCCCACCGTCGTTCCTTTGCTGCCACTCCCGTCGGTGACTCCATCCCATCCGCCGCGTACACGGTTGACAGGAGAGCGGGTCCCTGAAACCCCGCCCTTCTTGTTCCTGTACGGGAGAGGGGCAAATAGGTTTTTGGGCAGCGACTACGTGACAGCTCGCCTCCGATCCACTACTTCCTCTATGTCCGCGTCGTCTTCATCATCACCATGTCCACCGACGCCGAACGTGCCGCCGCCGAGAAGCTCGAGGCCGACAAGAAGGCCGTTGAGGACGCTCCGCCACCACTGCCGCGGCCTCTCCATGGCCTACTGGAGGGTATAACTCGTTTATCCCGCTCCTACTATTTTATGTTTTAGCCATGCTAGCGTTATACATAGATCTTTCTACAATTAGCGTACTGTGTGCTTGCTTGACTGAATATCAGTATTCGTTTATTTGTGTCAATGCCATGCTAGTAATTTACTCATGGATTAAGTTAATCGAAAAATTTCCTATTTACTCAACAATCCAAAAACCTATTATGTGTAGGAATTTTTCGGCGAATGGCTTTGCCACAGCACTGAAACCGGATAAGATTACTGGTACATATTTTAAGCGTTGGCAGACAAAGACCACATTATGGCTCACGACTATGAACGTCTTCTGGGTCACCGGTGTTTCTTCAGGAACGATTGCTCCTACACAGGAGAAGGCATTCAAGGAAGCTACCGTCGTGTTCCTAGGAGCAGTTCTTAGCGCGATCGGAGATAAGTTGGTCGACGCATATTTACATGTGCATGTTGCCAAGGACTTGTGGGAGGCGCTTGAATCTAAGTTCGAGGCCACCGACGCTAGGAGCGAAATGTATGTTATAGAGCAGTTCCACGATTACAAGATGGTTGAAAACCATCCTGTACTGGAGCAGGCTCATGAGATAATATGCATCGTTAAGGAGCTTGAACTTCTTAAGTGCGAGTTACCGGGCAAGTTTGTCATGGGCTGCATAATCACTAAGCTCCCTAATTCCCGGAGGAATTTGCCACCACTCTGAAACATCAGAGTCATGATTTCTCTGTGGAGGATGTCATCGGCCATCTTAGTGTTGAGCAGAATTCTAGGGCAAAGGACTCACACGGAAAAGGGGTCGAAGGAACCTCTATCGCCAACATGGTGAACTAGAGGAACCATAACTCCCATGAGCCCAAGGGAAAGAACGGTGTCCAACACAATAGCGACTTTAAGAAGAAGGGTAAGAAGACCTTTAAGAAGAACAAGAAGGATGAGGGCTGCTTTACTTGTGGTTCGGTTGAACAATGGGCCAACAAGTGCCCAAACAAGTACAAGAAGCCAGGACATGACTCTAAGTCTGTCAACATGATTGTGGGCAACAATGAAAATGGTGCATCTGGGTAAGGTAATTTATTTACTATTTTTTTAGTGTTTCAGCCCACCGATTGGTGGGTGGACACAGGTGCAGGTGTGCATGTGTGTGCTGACATTTCATTGTTTTCTTCTTACCAGGTCACGGGCCACGGGTCCGTATTGATGGGGAATGGCACAAGTGCTTCTGTTCATGGTGTTGGCACGGTCGATCTGAAATTTACTTCGGGAAGGATCGTGCAGCTGACGAACGTGCAGCATGTCCCCGCCATCAAGAAGAACCTCGTTAGTGGCTCCCTTATATGTAGAAAAGGTTTAAGTTGGTTTTCGAGTGTAATAAATTAGTTGTTACGAAATATGGAATCTTTGTTGGAAAAGTTTATGAGAGCGAAGGAATGTTCCGCCTTTCCCTCGCAGATTTTTCTAATAAATTCGTGAACCATATTCATTCGAATTTTAATAAATCTGAAGTTTGGCATCCACGTCTTTGTCAAATTAGTTTTGGTGTTATGACGCGGCTAGCTAATTTGGATATAATCCCGAGTTTTACTTTAGCCAAAGGTTCTAAGTGCCTTTCATGAGTGCAAGCTAAGCAACCTCACATGCCTCACAAGGCCGCGAAGGAGAGACACTTGGCACCATTCGAACCCATACATTCTGATCTTTGTGAGATGAATGGTGTGTTAACTAAAGGTGGAAAGAAATACTTCATGACATTGATAGACGGTTCCACTAGATAATTCTATGTCTATCTGTTAAATACTAAATATGAGGCTCTACACTACTTTAAAATCTATAAGGCAGAAGTTGAGAATCAACTTGAAAAGAAAATTAAACGAGTCCGGTCAGATAATGGTGGAGAGTACTTCTTGAGTGAGTTTGATTGCATTTGTGCGGAACACGGCATTATTCATGATAGGACGCCTCCCTATTCACCCCATTCAAACGGGGTTGCCGAGTGGAAAAACCGTACTCTAACTGATTTGGTTAATTCCATGTCAGATACATCGGGTTTATCCAAGGCATGGTGGGGAAGGCTATATTGACGGCATGTCGTGTCCTGAATAAAGTTTCGACAAAGGATAATGAGATCACTCCCTATGAGAAATGGGAGAAGAGAAGGACAACACTCTCGTACTTGCGTACTTGGGGCTGTTTGGCAAAAGTCAATGTGCCGATTCCCAAAAAGCGTAAGCTTGGACCCAAGACTGTGGACTACGTTAATATGGGCTATGCTAAGAACAGCGTTGGCTATAGATTTCTAGTAGTGAAATCTGAGGTACCTGACCAGAAGGTCAGTACAATTATTGAGTCTAAGGATGCTACATTATTTGAGGATATTTTTCCTTTGAGAGATATGCAAATCACTTCTAGACAGGAATCTAAGGAGACTCCTGAGCCTGCCATTCCTATGGAATATTATGAACGAACACATAATGAAAATCCTGAGGAGGATGACAAGGAAACCCTTGGTAGGGGCAAGAGACAAAGGACTGCAAAGACCTTTGGTGATGATTTCTTCGTGTACCTCATGGATGATACTCCCACTTCTATTTCAGAAGTGTATGCTTCTCCAGAAGCTGACTACTCGAAGGTTGCGGTCCGTAGCGAGATGGATTCCATCATGGCTAACGAGACATGAGAGATCACTGACTGTCCATATGGTTGCAAACCTTTGGGATGTAAGTGGGTGTTCAAGAAGAAGCTTAGGCCTGATGGTACGATTGAAAAGTACAAGGCTAGGCTTGTGGCCAAGGGCTATGACCAGAAAAAAGAGGAAGATTTCTTAAATACGTATTCACCTATGGCTAGACTGACCACCATTCGAGTATTACTCTCGTTGGCGGCCTCGCATGGTCTTCTCGTCCACCAGATGGATGTTAAGACGACTTTTTTGAATGGAGAGCTAAACGAGGAAATCTACATGCAACAGCCAGATGGCTTTGTGATAGATGGTCAGGAAAGAAAGGTGTGTAGGTTGTTGAAATCTTTATATGGCCTGAAGCAAGCACCTAAGCAAAGTCATGATAAGTTCAATAAAACTCTGACATCTGTTGGTTTCGTTGTTAATGAGGCTGACAAATGTGTATACTATCGCCATGGTGGGGGAGAAGGAGTTATAATGTGCTTGTATGTTGATGAGATACTGATATTCCAAACAAACCTCAAAGTCGTTGAGGAGGTCAAATCGTTTCTATCTCAGAACTTTGAGATGAAAGACCTTGGTGTGGCTGATGTTATCTTGAACATCAATCTACTGAGAGAGAATGAGGGTGGGATCACACTTCTGCAATCCCACTATGTTGATAAGGTGTTGGGTCGGTTTGGATATTCGGACTACACACCATCTGAAACACCGTATGATCATAGCATGTTGATTCGAAAGTCCAAATGCATGGCTAAAGATCAATTGAGATACTCTCAAATCATTGGTTCACTGATCTACCTAGTGAGTGCAACGAGGCCTGACATCGCGTTTGCTGTGAGCAAACTAGGCCGGTTTGTTTCCAAATCGGGTGATGTACATCGACATGCTGTTCAAAGAGTTATGCGCTATCTGAAAGGTACTATGAACTATGGACTTCACTATACCGGAGACCCATCGGTACTTGATGGGTATAGTGATGCAAAATGAATCTCGGATGCTGATGAGATCAAGGCCACTACTGGGTATATGTTTACTCTTGGTGGTGGCGCTATTTCCTGGAAGTCTTGCAAGCAAACGATCATAAAGACATCGTCATTGGAAGCAAAATTAACAGCATTAGACATATATGGTGTTGAAGCAGGATGGCTTCGAGATCTTTTAATGGACTTGCCATTGTTTGATAAACCAGTTCCGGCTATCCTTATGAACTGTGACAATCGGACTGTCATCACCAAGGTGAAGAGTTCAAAGGATAACATGAACTCCAACAAACACATAAGAATGAGATTAAAAGCTATCAGAAAATTAAGAAACTCCAGAGTGATAGCGTTGGATGATACGTCTCCATCGTATCTACTTTTCCAAACACTTTTGACCTTGTTTTGGACTCTAACTTCCATGATTTGAATGGAACTAACCCAGACTGACGCTGTTTTCGGCAGAATTGCCATGGTGTTATTTTTGTGCAGAAATAAAAGTTCTCTAAATGACCTGAAACTTCACGTAGATTATTTTTGGAGTATATAAAAAATACTGGCAAAATAATCAATACCAGGGGGCCCACACCCTGTCCACGAGGGTGGGGCCACCCCACCCCCCTAGGGCACGCCCCCTTGTCTCGTGGACCCCCTGAAGCTCCACCGACCTCAACTCCAACTCTATATATTCACGTTAGGGGAGAAAAAAATCTGAGAGAAGGATTCATCGCGTTTTACCATACGGAGCCGCCGCCAAGCCCTAATCTCTCTCGGGAGGGCTGATCTGGAGTCCGTTCTTGGCTCTGGAGGGGGGAATCCATCGCCATCGTCATCATCAACCTTCCTCCATCACCAATTTTATGATGCTCACCGCCGTGTGTGAGTAATTCCATCGTAGGCTTGCTGGACGGTGATGGGTTGGATAAGATTTATCATGCAAGCGAGTTAGTTTTGTTAGGGTTTGATCCTTAGGATCCATTATGTTCTAACATTGATGTTGCTATGACTTTGCTATGCTTAATGCTTGTGACTAGGGCCCAAGTGCCATGATTTCAGATCCGAACCTATTATGTTTACATGAATATATGTGAGTTCTTGATCCTATTTTGCAAGTCAATAGTCACCTACTATGTGTTATGATCCGTTAACCCTAAAGTGACAATAATCGGGACAATTACCGGTGATGACTATAGTTTGAGGAGTTCATGTATTCACTAAGTGCTAATGCTTTGTTCCGGTACTCTATTAAAAGGAGGCCTTAAGATCCCTTAGTTTGCGATAGGACCCCGCTGCCACGGGACGGTAGGATAAAAGATGTCATGCAAGTTCTTTTCCATAAGCACGTATGACTATATTTGGAATACATGCCTACATTACAATGATGAACTGGAGCTAGTTCTGTGTCACCCTATGTTATATCTGTTGCATGAGGAATCACATCTGACATAATTATCCATCACTGATCCATTGCCTATGAGCTTGTCACATATTGATCTTTTCTTAGTTACTTTGCCGTTGCCACTGTTACAATCACTACAAAACCAATACTGTTACTTTTGCCACCGTTACCGCTACTTCCATATTACTTTGCTACTAAATATTTTGCTACAGATATTAAGTCTTTCAGGTGCAGTTGAATTGACAACTCAGCTGTTAATGCTTGAGAATATTTTTTGGCTCCCCTTGTGTCGAATCAATAAATTTGGGTTGAATACTCTACCCTCGAAAATTGTTGCAATCCCCTATACTTGTGGGTTATCTATACTATTTTCTGGCGCCGTTGCCGAGGAGCATAGCTCTATTCTTTGAGTCACTTGGGATTTATATTTGTTGATCACTATGAAGAACTTGAAAGATGAAAGAACAAAGATTTATCCCTCAACTACGAGGGGATGTAAGGAACTGCTATCTAGCTCTGCACTTGATTCACCTTCTGTTATGAGTAAACTTGCGACACCTACTCCTGCTATTCATTCTGATATGTCGCATTTTATTGATGATGCCACTTCTGCTTTGCATCATGCTTCTGATGAAAGTACTTCTATGCTTGATAATATTGTGCCACTAGGTGAATTTCTTGATGAACAACTTGCTAGGGTTAGAGAGAATGAAATTATCGAAACTGATAATATCTATGAAAGTGATGATGAAGATTCTCCCCCTAGTTATGAATTGCCTGTTGTGCCTGAGGGCTATGTTATGGATGAAGAAATTGCTTGAGACTTTTTAGCTTGCAGTGATAGATATGGTCTTAAGAAATTGTTAGCTAAGCTGAAAGAAAAATGCTTGAATGCTAGAATGAAACATGACCCTGCTTTTGCTACTTCACCTATATGTATCTCTGATAAGGATTATGATTTCTCTGTCAATCCTGAGTAATTAATTTGGTTGAATCTGATCCTTTTTATGGCTATGAATCTGAAACTGTTGTGACACATCTTACTAAATTGAATGATATAGCCACCCTATTCACTAATGAGGAGAAAATTCGTTACTACTATATCCTCAAGTTATTTCCATTATCATTAAAGCATGATGCTAAAACATGGTTTAATTCTCTTGATCCTGGTTGTGTGCATAGTCCCGGGGATGTGATTTATTACTTCTCTGCTAAATATTTCCCCGCTCATAAGAAACAAGCTGCCTTAAGGGAAATATATAATTTTGTAAAAATTGAAGAAGAGAGTCTCCCACAAGCTTGGGGAGGCTTCTCCAATTACTTAATGCTTTGCCTGATCATCCTCTCAAGAAAAAAGAAATACTTGATATCTTTTATAATGGACTAACGGATGCTTCTAGAGACCACCTGGATAGTTGTGCTGGTTGTGTTTTCAGGGAAAGAACTGTTGATCAAGCTAAATTGCTATTGAATAATATGTTGAGTAATGAAACTGATTGGACACTTCCTGAACCAACTCCTAAGCCAACTCCAAAGAAAATGGGCAGTCCTGAAGATATGCAGAGGCAAAGAAATCTATGAAAGAAAAGGGTATTAAAGCTGAAGATGTTAAGAATTTACCACCTATTGAAGAAATACATGGTCTTGCTAACCCGACATAGGTAGTAAAGGTAAATTCTCTTGACAGATTTGATGAAGGTGATATTCCTCATAATAAGTCTGCTAGCCAATGGTTGGATGAGTTTGATAATTTTATTGTTAAACAAGAAAACTTCAATGCTTATGTTGGTAGACAATTGAAACGTAATGCTTACATGATTGAACACTTGAGTGATTATATGTCTAGAGTTAAAGGTGAGCTTAAACTTATTAGTAAACATGCCTCTATGGTTACCACTCAAGTAGAACAAGTGCTTAAAGCTCAAAATGATTTGCTCTATGAATTAAATAATAAGAAAAATGATAATGTTGTTAGAGATGTGACTAGAGGGGGTAAAATGACTCAGGAACCACTATATCCCAAGGGCCACCCTAAGAGAGTTGAGCAAGATTCTCAGAGAAATAATGTTTATTCACCTAGTCCTTCCAAAAGGAAGAAAAGGAAAAATGATAGGACTTTGCATGCTTCTAGTGAACCTGTTGTTGACACACATGAGAATCCCAATGATATTTCTATTTCTGATGCTGAAACACAATCTAGTAATGAACATGAACCTAGTGATAATTTTAATGATGATGTTCATGTTGATGCTCAACCTAGCAATAACAATAATGTAGAGATTGAACCTGTTGTTGATCTTGATAACCCACAATCAAAGAATCAACATTATGATAAGAGAGACTTTGTTGCTAGGAAGCACGGTAAAGAAAGGGAACCATGGGTTCAGAAACACATGCCTTTTCCTCCTAAACCATCCAAGAAAAAGGATGATGAGGATTTTGAGCGCTTTGCTGAAATGATTAGACCTATCTTTTTTGTATGTGTTTGACTAATATTCTTAAAATGAATCCTTATGCTAACTATATGAAAGATATTGTTGCAAATAAAAGAAATATACCAGAAGCTGAAATTTCCACCATGCTTGCTAATTATACTTTTAAAGGTGGAATACCTAAGAAACTAGGAGATCCAAGAGTACCAACTATACCATGCTCCATTAAAATAAACTATGTTAAAACTGCTTTATGTGATATTGGAGCTGGTGTTAGTGTTATGTATATCTGGCCATGGGCTGGGCCGGGCTTGGGCCGGGCCTAAAAAAGCCCATGGCAGAAAACTGAGGCCCAGGACCTCCCAGGCCCTACCATCGGGCCTACTTTTCAAGCCCAAGCCCGGCCCATCTGGTAAAAAGCCCTGAAAAGCCCTTAGGGCTTAGGGCCGTGGGCTGGGCCTCTTCCTTAAAATGTCAATATGCTAAGCCCAAGCCCGCCCAGGCCCTGCTGGTGGGCTCAAAACTCAGGCCCAAGCCCGGCCCACGGTCAAGCCCATCAGGCCTAGGCCCTGGATTTTAGGGCAGGGCCGGGCCTGAGATGGCCAGGACTAGTGTAATGCCTCTCTCTATATATCATATACTTGATTTGAATAAGTTGACACCTACTAAAATATCTTTGCAAATGGCTGATAAATCAACTGCTATATCTATCGGTACTTGTGAGGATGTGCTTGTTGTGGTTGCAAACGTTACTATTTTAACGGACTTTCTTATTCTTGATTTTCTCGAGGACGATAGTATGTCTATTATTCTTGGTAGACCCTTTTTGAATATTGCAAGGGCTGTTATTGATTGCAACAAAGGCAATGTCACTTTTCATGTTAATGGTAATTAGCATACAGTACACTTTCCGAGGAAACAACCTCAAGTCCACAGTATTAATTCTATTGGAAAAACTTCAACGATTATTATTTGAGGTTTTGAATTTCCTCTTCCTACTGTCAAGAAGAATTATGATATTCTTATTGTTGGGGACATGCATGTCCCCGTTGAGGAAACCTAATGTTATTCGAAAATTCTCCGGTTTCATGCGATTCGGAAAGAGTTTGTTAACAAGACTTGATCAACCTTGTTAGTGGATTCCTTTGATGAGCATGAAATTGATGAAGTTAGAAAGCATAACTCTCTGTACCCTCCTTTTACTTTCTGTTATTTAGATTAAATGAAGCAAAAATAGTATTTTCTGTCTATTTTCTAAATTATCCTTGCAATAAAAAATACCCTGAAAATAAAAGCTCTCCAAATGTCCTGAAAATTTTATATGATTTTTTCTAGAATATTTAAGAATTATTGGCACTGAGAACACACCAGGGGGCCTCAGCGCCTAGCCACAAGGGTCTAGGGCACGCCCACCCCCCTGGGGCGCGCCCCCTGCCTTGTGGACCCCACTTGGGCCCCTCTACTTATTCTTACAACCACACACTCCGTCTTCCTCCAGAAAAAATCATCCACCAGCTCAAACCCGAGTTCTAGCTCATCTTGCTGCCATTTTCGATCTCCATACTCAAAGCTCCATTCACAAAACTGCTTTGAGGAATTGTTCTTCGGTATGTGACTCCTCCAATGGTCCAATTAGTTTTTGTTCTAGTGCTTTATTTATTGCAATTTTTTGCTGCTTAGGTGATCCTGTTCTTGAGCTTGCATGTCAAATTTATGTGGTCAAAAGTAGTTTTCAAGCATGACATGGCCTCTAGGCACTTGTAGGAGTAGTTGCTATCAATCTTGTTGAGTTTGATTCACTTTTATTTTGATTCACTAAATATTGCAGAAATTTTTCAGAGAAAGAAAATGATGAAGAGGTTGTTGAGGGGCTCTTCGAGCCGAAGCTCGAAGGATAAGCAAAGTGAAGAGAATAAGAAGCCCAAATACAATCTCCCTCGCACTGCGGAGGTTCGGCCGTGCGAATGGCCTTGTGATGAGTTCTTGAGAGCAGTCAGGATTTATGAAGACTTTTATTATCTGGCTGAGAATGCAGGCCTCATCGACTTCCTCCACGACCAGCGCGAACAGTATCTCCTCCTCACTAATTTTTTCGTGCAAAATTTTCACTTTCATGCTAAGAAATCACCAGCTTCAGTGGAATTTCACTTATATGATGAGGCTAAGGAGATGTCACTATATGATTTTTGCCAGATCTGTAAGATACCCTTTGCGGGCAGCACAGAGGAACCACATCGTAATGATGTGGAGGGATTTATTGATATGATTGTTGTAGGGAAAACGAGGAAAGTTTCCGATGCAAGAATTACTAGCATACATTTTCCTGTTCTACATTACTTTGCAATATTTGCTAGTAGATGCTTAATTGGTCGCGGGAACAGTGTATATCTCAGTGCTCCTGATATTGTTGTTTTGCGCCATGATCTGTTTTGTGATACAACTTTCAGTCTAGGCGCTATTGTTGCTAAACGATTAAATCTGAATCGTACAACGGGCCCCATCTTTGGATGCATCTTTGCTTCGCGCCTTGCTGCACACTTTAGGATACCTATTAGGCATCATGAGAAAGAGGAAAAGTTGTTTCCTCCTATTTTTCTAGATTATAAGAGTATGGTAGCACATGATTTTATTGTTGAGGATAAAAAGAAGATGCTTAAGTATAGATTGATATTTGATAATAACTACTATGAGATTATTACCTCGCCTGCTCCCTCCTTGTTTAACATATTTTCAGGCACGTACCTCGTGTTGCCAAAGGCCGTTCATGCATACTGGAGCCTGACATCAGCTCCAGAGCCTGAGCCGGAGCCACCCCTTGACCTTTATCGACAATCTGTTTATCAGTGGGATCCGGATGAGATTGCCAACCAGTGGCACCTAGAGGACACTCCTCCGTACACCAGAGAGGGTAGCTTTGAGCCGTGACCATAGACCAACTTAGGCCAAAATCCTAAGCTTGGGGGAGTATGTATTTCTCACCGGCATTACACTCATGTTCACACACTCATTCCAGTTGTCGGTGCACATACTTTTTCATTGTACTATCCATGATAGTTTATTTTCTTTTGCAGCATTCTTCTTGTGTATTTGAAAAACCTTAAGAAAAACCAAAAAAATTAGTTGTAGCTTTTAGCTAGTTTAGTTTCCATGCCTGTAGTAGTAGTAATTAAAAGAAAACCCAAAAAGATTATCGTTCTTCTTTTGCTTGTTGGGAGCTTTCCCGTGTAAATAGTTTTGTTTCTTTTCTTTTCTTTGGCGGTTGAGAGGAGAAGACCATGATGAAAATGTTGAGAGGCTCTCATATGCATTATTGTTGATCTAACAAAGAGCCCATATTACCTTGTCTTCTCCTGTGTATTGAATGCTTGCAGATTCCAGCTTAGTCCAATGTAGGGATGGCAATGGGTCGGGTTTGGGGCGGGTGGAGCTGGTCCAAATCCAACCCATGACCCATCTTCCTACCCTCTACCCATCCACCAAATTATCCATGGGCACAACTTGTGCCCATGCCCAAACCCGCTGGATACCCACATACCCATGGAGCTCCATGGGTATAGAGAAGTCAGCATGAAGCCTTCACAAAGATCAAATTAACTCATCATCATTCACTCACAAATGATAACATAAACTACATGCATAAGTAGGCAACAAGTAATATGATGAGTTCTTAAGTGTGACATACCCGAGGTTGATTCTGCAACATATAGCTTAGGGCACAAATTACATATTTCCTAACATTTCCCATTGATTCGCTCTTTCTACTATCACTGGCATATGGCCCTACATGTCATACGGGTATCCATTGGATATCCATGGAGCAGAAACTATAACCGTGCCCAACCCGGCTGTTCGTGGGTATCCATACCCACGGACCCATGGACAGAAATGTGCTCCATACCCTTTCCCAACCGGGTCGGGTATCCATGGGTATCCAGATCCATGGATAAAATTTCCATCCCTAGTCCAATGCACGTGAACTTTTATTATTGTCCACATTGTTTGGTCATGCAAGTGAAAGGCAATAATGATGCTATATGATGAATTGATTGAGATGAGAAAAGCTGGTACAAACTCGACCTATCTTGTTTTTGTAAATATGATTAGTTCATCGTTCCTGATTCGGCCTATTATGATTGAAACATGTTTGCAATGACAATTAGAGACTATAGTTGCTCATGCCATGCTTAATTAGCTAGGAGTTTATAATGGTTTACCTTGCGTGCCAACATGCTATTAAAATGGTTGTGATGTGGTATTATAGGGTGGTATCCTCCTTTGAACGATTCGAGTGGCTTGACTTGGCACATGTTCACACATGTAGTTGATATAAAATCAACATAGCCTCCACAATATTTATGTTCATGGTGAATTATATCCTACTCATGCTTGCACTCATTGTTGATTGATTTTAATGCATGTTCATGACTGTTGTCGCTCTCTAGCTGGTCGCTTCCTAGTCTCTTTCTAGCCTTCACTTGTACTAAGCGGGAATACTGCTCGTGCATCCACTTCCATAAAACCCAAAAGTTATTCCATACGAGTCCACCATACCTTCCTATATGTGGTATCTACCTGCCGTTCCAAGTAAATTTGTACGTGCCAAACTCTAAACCTTCAAATGAAATTCTGTTTTGTATGCTCGAATAGCTCATGTATCACCTATGGCTGTCTATATCTTCCATGCTAGGTGGGTTATTCTCAAGAGGAGTGGACTCCGCTCCTCATTCACAAGAAAACGGCTGGTAACCGGGATGCCCAGTCCCATGCTTAAATTAAAATAATTGCAAACAAAACTCCCCCAGGATTGTTGTTAGTTGGAGGCACCCGTTGTTTCGGACAAGCCATGGATTGATATTTGTTGGTGGTAAGGGAGTATAAATTTACCATTCTGTTTGGGAACCGCCTATAATGTGTGTAGCATGGAAGATATTGAGATCTCTCCATTGTTATGTTGACAATGAAAGTATACCACTCAAAATATTATTCATCTCTATTTCAAAATCGAGATCTGGGACCTCTACAAATCCCTGCTTCCCTCTGTGAAGGGCCTATCTATTTACTTTTATGTTGAGTAATCATCCTCTTATTAAAAAGCACCAGTTGGAGAGCGCCGCTGTCATTTGCATGTATTACTATTAGTTTACATTGAGTATGACTGTGACTGGATCTCTTTTACCATGAATTACAATATTTAGTCAGTCCTTGGTCTTCAAAGGTGCTCTGCATTTATGTTTTGCGGTCTCAGAAAGGGCTAGCCAGATACCATCTTGTTATATCATATTATGATTGTTTTGAGAAAGTGTTGTCATCCGAGATTTACTATTATTGCTCGCTAGTTGATTATGCCATTGATATGAGTAAACATGAGACCTAAATGTTATTGTGAGTATGCTTAGTTCATAATCTTTGCTGAAAACTTGAATGCTGGCTTCACATATTTACAACAACAAGATCAAACATAGTTTGAAAAAGTTTTTATTTATCACTTTCAGTTTGTCAACTGAATTGCTTGAGGACAAGCAAGGGTTTAAGCTTGGGGGAGTTGATATGTCTCCATCGTATCTACTTTTCCAAACACTTTTGACCTTATTTTGGACTCTAACTTGCATGATTTGAATGGAACTAACACGGACTGACGATGTTTTTAGCAGAATTGCCATGGTGTTATTTTTGTGTGGAAATAAAAGTTCTCGAAATGACCTGAAACTTCACGGCAAATATTTTTGGAATATATAAAAAATACTGGTGAAAGAATCAACACCAGGGGGCCCACACCCTGTCCACGAGGGTGGGGGCATGCCCCCTATCTCATGGGCCCCCTGAGGCTCCAGCGACCTCAACTCCAACTCTATATATTCACGTTCGGGGAGAAAAAATCAGAGAGAAGTATTCATCACGTTTTACGATACGGAGCCGCCGCCAAGCCCTAATCTCTCTCGGGAAGCTGATCTGGAGTCCGTTCGGGGCTTCGGAGAGGGGAATCCGTTGCCATCATCATCATCAACCTTCCTCCATCACCAATTTCATGATGCTCACCACCGTGCATGAGTAATTCCATCGTAGGCTTGTTGTACGGTGATGGGTTGGATGAGATTTATCATGTAATCGAGTTAGTTTTGTTAGCGTTTGGTCCCTAGTATCCATTATGTTCTGAGATTGATGTTGCTATGACTTTGCTATGCTTAATGCTTGTCACTAGCGCCCGACTGCCATGATTTCAGATCTGAACCTATTATGTTTCCATGAATATATGTGAGTTCTTGCTCCTATTTTGCAAGTCAATAGTTACCTACTATGTGTTATG